>NC_142567.1:17455882-17609117 GCF_041283825.1 Pyrus communis
TAAAGATGAGCCATGGTGCAACCCTATGGTTATGAGAAAGCTTTCGGTTTGTCCTTCATGAGGTCTTACTACAGTCCTCGCTCCATCATACATATTCTTTACTCCTTGGATTATGCTACTCATACTTCTTTCTTCTCTAGAATTCTAAAAGAATTTTCTCTTGGGACCCTATCATATGCTTTTTTTCAAATCTATAAAGAGCAAGGGCAAATCCTTTTGCATATCTTTGTATCATTTCATCAATCTCCGTAGATATGGATTGCCTCCATAGTCGAACGCTCGAGAATTAATCCGAATAGATTGCCTCCATATCTCTATATTTGTTCAAGATTCCTTACATTGACATTTTATGTCAGCAGGTTCGTAGGGGGTATCCGGACTAGGTAAACCCCAAGAGGAATTTTATTCCAATGGAGCTTTGATACACGGAAATGGTTTGTTCAAGCCAACCAAGGTAGTCTGATCAGAAACACTTAGGCCTAACGCATAGGGTCTGACAAAAGGATTCAAAAAGTATTTCCGATCACATGTTGATGACCATATTTCCAAAGAACTTTTGCTTAAGATTCACTAGAAATGAACACGCAATCCGGACCAAGAATAAACTCCTCATGGCATCACGTTGCAAGTTGTTGACCCTAAAAATTAAAAAGCCTATGTGGCGCGCAGGCGGAGTAACTAATAGCTAACTACATCCTTCGGTTGAATGCGGGGCGTGCCAACTCGTCGGCCGAGCTCGACCGAGGAGTAAAATTTGTTAATGTTGTGTTAAGCGCGTTGCTGACTTCTTTATCTTGCGACTGCGGCCGAGGAAGGAACAAATCTCAGCTTTTGGATTCTCGAGCCTGAAGACAAGGCTGCTAGTTCTGCGAAGTTCACAAATCGTCGATGCCAGATTCAGTCACAGTGATTATATTTGTGAGAGTATAAGCACATCAAATTGACACCAGACTGTACGGACACAAGTATTCAAAGGTGATGTATGTCTTGATGGTGAATGTGGTTCGACCGTCAGAATGCCGAACTCTGGAACTCACTTGTGAGTATCCAAACATAAAATCACTCGGCGTTCAATACGCTGAATGTCGTAACTCGTAACACCTTACTTCGCTGAGAAGGCTAATAAGATGACCTCTACCAATAAGGATTCGAAAATCCTTCTCAACCGAGACTTGGATAGGTAATTAGTCGACCTCGACGCAGTGCTATTTATCCAAACTAAAGGTGCTCCTCAGTCGGCTGATTCTACGACAACAATGTTGTTTATCCAAACTGAAGGTGTTCACAGGTTGCCTTCACAGTGCTGTTTATCCAAACTGAAGATGTGTCGGTGGGAAAAAGAAAATAAAAAATCTCAAGATGTTTGAGAGGTTTTGCGCAGGGCAATTGTGTGTTGAATTCGAGGGCCCTAATTATTGCATGATGTCTTGTATTTATAGCACCAGATCCTCCTTGAGATCGAGTCAAAATCATATCTGGATTGGGACTTCTTGTTCTGTTCCAACTCTACTCCGACCAATCCTACCCCTATTAGGACTTTGAACTCACCCCCTTTTTGAGGCTATATTCATTGTTGGTCGAGAATCCAAATTGCACTACGACTTCTTCAACCCCTTTGCTCATCCGAACTACTTCTTCTTGCGATATGACTCGACCATCCTTGCTAAATGGCCCGGGATCACCAGGCAGCCCATAGTATATTTGAAACAACTTTGGGCCGAGCATAAACCTAAACTCGGCCCAACAATATTATTTTGGGCCTAAACACAAGTATTGAATTCCTTACCTCAAGAACAGGGGCAAAGTGCAAAGAAATCAACTTCCACTTGTACAATATTATCAAGTACTATTCAGAACTCTTATATCTGATAAAGGTGTTTCAATAAGTGCATGGGCAAAAGTTTTCTCATAGGTTTAATGTCTAATTCCTGGTACCGGAGTAAGGTGGTATTCTGGGTATTGTGATGAGAATACTTTATGAATACTAAGTTTGGGAGGCACTGTCCCCTGAACCAATGTTGCCAAGGGAGCTAATGAGCTCTGTACCAGGCCCACAAACTTACTTGTATTAAAATCATCACTCCTCCCTCTCAAGAAGAGAAAATAATGAAGGAAAAAGTCTAGAATTACGACAAAACGTTTGCAAAAGGGACATGCTACCTTCCTAGCTAGAGGCAAGTGCAAATTAATCTTCTTTCGGGACATCTTTTCCCCTAAATGTAGAAGAGGATTCACTAGGGGCATCAGGTGCCGGATTGCCTTCAAGATCGCGATCCTCTTGCTTCATCTCCAAGTTTGAAATCTCATCCAACAGATGTTGTGGCGGAGGGAACTCCATATGTTTGATCTTCTCATAAATTCTGAAGGCACCAACCTTTAGGGTGGTCTCGTTGGGCATAACCAGTGAGGAATCCGATGTCGAACTCCTTCTCAAGTAGCTTTTCATGGTCTTCCCAAAGCGCCGACATCTTAGAGGAATGCTTGTCAGTAAGCTGTTGAAGGTCCACGATGGCGCTTGTTATCTTTATGATCGACCTCCTGGCGAAGATACTCGACCTTCTTTTGAAGAACTTCCCGTTCCCTAGCCCAAGCACTCTGCTCCGAAGATAACACACGCTCTGACTCTTTTTTCAAGACAACAAGAGCATGTCCGCCTCCTCCTTGGCCTGCCTCTCCAGCCTCTCCAGCCTTATCAAATCTCTAACTTTCTCAAAACTTTCCTGGTAATCTTTGGCCTTTACCTCTTCAACAGTAGCCATATTATTGTATCAAATTATCTATGTCTCATAAGCAGTATCCGAAGCTTGCTGTTTGGCATACACACTCTTAAGTTCTTTCACTTAGGATAGTAATCGTCGTTTTGCCTCTATTTTTGCCGTTGTTTCAAGGTCATCCATTCAAGCTCCTGGATCAGTTTTACTTCTCGGAACATGGCGGCCTCTATCCACACATTAGCCTAATATACGAGGGACATTAGCAGGAATTGATGCACATCAACAAAGAGAAATAGAGGAAAGAAATTCATGTACCTTATAGTGACTCCCATAGCACCACATCATAACATCTCCAAGAAAAGTGCAAGCTCCCCTTGAAATCTCCAGGAGCAATCATAGCCCCAAGTAGTACCTGAGCATAATATGTGATTTAAATATCATTAGCATCAAAGGGAAAAGCAAATCGATTAACTGAAGGTCGAATCATAAGGGGAGGACGAGTCATTCCCTCGGACCTCGATGGGGCAATCGACGGAAGACAATCATAGCATGAAAATTCATTTATAGGCACTTACAGCAGAAGGGCAGAAGTTGACGTCGAAGCAGTGGAAGGTGCATCGACTTCGTCAAGACATTTAGAATGGATGTCCTAAATTAACAGTTGAGGCTAAGGAGTTGCAACCAATGAATGAGAAGAAGAACTGTCAGAATGCTTCTGCTTCTTTAAAATAAGTGACAAGGTCACTACGAGCATCAACCCACTTCGACTTTTTTATAGGGAATCTTAAACAATGAAAGGTGTCTATATCTTTCCCACGGTTTGTGGAAACGCTCAGTGGAAAATAGCCACTTCCAGTCATAGTAAACAATCAGAATTTGCATTGCCTGATGAATCAAGTCTAGATGGCATACACCAATGTCAGACAAATCATCTTTGAAATCTAGATAGGTTGAAGGACAAGTGATAGGAGCATATTTATGCGACTTAGTTAGCTTGTTTTCTTGCATTTATGTTGTTAGTTCCTAGTTATTTTAGTATTTTAAGCTATTTTCGTATGTTTGTAGGTCGAAAGGGCTAAAATAGCAAGAAAGTGCAATTTGGAGCATTTTGGAGCAGTTTTAGGCTTGGAATGGATAGCACATGCATGGAGCAAGGTGGATGGACGAAATTGAAGTTCAAGAGAGGCTAGGAATGTGCTAAAGAGATGGAGGAATTAATTCAAGACAAAGAAGATTTGAATCTTAGTAAGAAAGAAGGAAACAAGAGCCAAACTACCTTATTTTGACTCAGTCAATCCTAATTCTTCACTACTTAATTTCCAGCTGTTAAGGAGGGTCCTTAAATATATTAGGACACTTAATTACATGGTTCTAGAAGGATAATCCTAGTCAAAGAAGGTTACTGCACCTATCCCTTTAAATTTCCTTCCTTGCCGCACAAGGAAGCATATTCCCTTTCCCTTTAGGAGCTACTGCATATCCTTTCCCTTTATCCCTAGGATTCTGACATTTATTTCTACTTTTCCTTGTGGATTTGGGAACAAACCGGTTTACCAAATTAAGTTAGGCCTTGTTTTTCTTAAACCTATAAATAAAGGCCCTTGCCGTAGCCTTTTGGGGGATCCATTGATTACTATTCATACTTTCAGCCATTCTTTCATACAATTCATCACTCAAACCTTCACCCACACCTTGTGCCGCAGCAAAAAAGAAGAAAGAGGACCCTGGGACTTGCTTGCCATTCAAGCTTGGATTGTTGGAGCGTTTCTAGGTGTATTCAATGTTTTGTTTCCAATGTTTAAGTTTAATTATCTTTGTTTTGCGAACATGAGGAGCTAAACTTTCATAAATCGTGAATACAATTTACTTAACTATTTGACTAAGCACTTATTCTTGTGTGTTGATTAAGAGGGCCCGTTTAGTTTGCATGCATGAATTTGATGCTAGAATATAAGGGAGTTTCACATAATCGTTACGAACTTATATTCATAAGTAGTGGAGGTTGCTAGTCACGATCGCGTTAAGTTAAATTCCTGGCATGAGTATCATGATGTTCATAGTTACAAATGCCTTGTCAATGCTTATGATTTTCACAAAGCTTAATGATCTTTGATTGTATCTCTATTATGTTGTTCATGTAGGGAACTATTGAAGAATAATTTGGTTGCCGATGCGTATACCATCCAATTCAATGATTTAAGGAAAATCTGAAGGTTAATTAGTGTTGTTCACAGTTAATTTGGGGCGTTGAGGTTCATGGTTTATTGGAAAAGCAACTGGAAATCAATTTGTATGCAAGTGTATCATGTGTGGAGAATGACCCTTTAGCTAGCTTATCAACCATCAATTCACCCAATTTCGTGCTAAAACTTGTTTAAGTCTTTAATTTACTTGTTTTTACTTTAAATTCGTCAAAAACCCAATCCCCTTTACTTTGTTATGTCAAATTAGTTAGAATCTGTCCAAACTTATGTTTTTAAGTGTTTTGAGTCAAAGTTAAAATCAATTTTCGTCCAAATCACTTTCTAGTGTCTAGTTTGAGTCTATTTGATTATTTTGTGTTGTTTGAATCTTTTTAGTTTGTTTTGAGTTCTTTGAGTCTAGTTAGGTGTTTTTAAGCCGAGTTTTGTGTTTTTAAGTCTGTTTAGAGTAAATTAGCAATCCCTCCTAATCATCAGCCTAAGGATTGGTTGTACGAATTGGCACCTAGAACCGTCACCTTTTGGGAAAGCATGAAGAGAGCATTCTCAGAGAAAAATTTCCCCACATCAAGAGTCATCCTTTTGAGGAAAAAGATTAATGACATTCAACAAAACCAAGGAGAATCCTTTCCAGCATATTATGAGCGTTTCAAGGCTCTAGTTGCGTTATGCCCTCAACACCAAATGAAAGAAGAACTTCTAATTCAATATTTCTACGAATGACTTCTTCAATTGAGAGACAAATGCTAGATGCCTCGGCGGGAGGAGCTTTGGTTGACAAAACACCAATTGATGCCAATACCTTAATTGGAAATCGATCCTTGAATGCACAACAATACGAGGGAGTTAGACAAAGGGACACCCTACAGCAGCAACCACAAGTGAATGAGGTAAGTGCAATTCTGAAATTCAATCTCAATTGGCTAATCTCATTGTTCTTGTGTCACGGGTTGTTGACGGATCCAATGTGCAAAAAAGAAGTATATGTGGTGTGTGCACCATACAATGACACCCATCTGAGCAATGTCCTTAATTGATAGAGAATGAAGGATGGGAAAGTGTCCATGCCGGGGGCTTTCAAAGCCAAAATCAGCCAAGGCATGATCCATACGCAAACATTTACAATCTGGGATGGAGAGATCATCCAAATATGAAGTGGAGAGAGCCTTAACAACCTCAACAACAAGAAGGATTTCGACAGCCACCCCCTGGGATTTTTTAAAGGCCATATGCACCAATGCAACCTCAACCACCTTTGGTTCAACTAAGCTCAAGTACATCTTTGGATAATGATAAAGTTATTCAATTACTCACCTCTTTGACGCAGGGAGTACAAAATCAAGCCAAAGAGATGCAAAATCAAGCTAAAAAGGTGGATGAATTGGAGAAGCAAATGGGGCAAATTGCAGAATTCATGGGCCAATTTAGAGAGCAAGGAAAACTGCCTAGTTCAACCATTGTAAATCCAAGAGGAGGATTTGAAACCACCAATGCTATCACGTTAAGAAGTAGCAAGGAAGTTGGAACCACCCCACAACCACCCAAATCAAGCCATAAGGAGGATGAAAAACTGCTACAAGAGAATGAGGACAAAAGCAAAGCCACAGCAAGGGTGAAGCAACCTTTCCCGCAGCCACTCAATGCCCCTAAGCCGTCCAACAAAGGTAAGGTAGGTTAAAATTCAATTGTTTCGAACGTTATTCCACCAAATGTGCCTTTCCCTTGCAGATTTTTGCAATCAAAGAAAGAAGAGAGTGACAAGGACATCCTTGAGACATTTAGAAAGGTGCAAGTCAATATCCCTCTCCTTGATGCAATCAAACTGTAAACACGAAAATTCCTGATGACAAACGAGATAAGAACACGTATACAAAATATATTTTGTATTAATGATTTTGGGGTTACAATCTCTTTGTAATTTGGTCCTCTGATTCGATCTCAGTAAGGTGTAGATTTGTTGACGTGTTGTTGATCCAAGGGCTATCGAGGCTTGATCTTGGATGAACAGTTGGAAGTTACTTCGAGGGCCGTCGGGGCTTGATCTTGAAGAACAGGGATGAATAGATATTCGAGGGCTTTTAGGCTTGATCTTGAAGTTGTTGATCCAAAGGGCCGTTGGGGCTTAATCTTAGGATGAACAGGTGGGAGCTTCTTCAAGGGCCTTCAGGGCTTGATCTTTGAATAATGGTTTTGCGGATTTTTTCAAGGGCTTTTGGGCTTGATCTTAAAGGTTGATGGTATCCCTTTAAATTTCCTTCGTTGCCACACAAGGAAGCACATTCCCCTTCCCTTTAGGAGCTGCCGCATATCCTTTCCCTTTATCCCTAGGATTCTGACATTTATTTCTCATTTTCCTTGTGGATTTAGGATCAAACCTGTTTACCAAATTAAGTTAGGCCTTTTTTTTCTTAAACCTATAAATAAAGGCCCTTGCCGCAGCCTTTGGGGGGATCCATTCACTACTATTCATACTTTCAGCCATTCTTTCATACAAGTCATCACTCAAACCTTCACCCACACCTTGTGCCGTAGCAAAGAAGAAGAAGGAAGACCTTGGGACGTGCTTGCCATTCAAGCTGGGATTGTTGGAGTGTTTCTAGGTGTATTCAATGTTTTGTTTCCAATGTTTAAGTTTAATTATCTTTGTTTTGCGAACATGAGGAGCTAAACTTGTTTTAGCTAGGGGAGACTTTGAAACCATGATTATATTTGCAATATGAATTGATTACTTCCAGTTGTGATTTCATAAATCGTGAATGCAATTTACTTAACTGCTTGATTAAGAACTTATTCTTGTGTGTTGATTAAGAGAGTCTGCTTAGTTTGCATGCATGAATTTGATGCTAGAATATAAGGGAGTTTCACATAATAGTTACGAATTTATATTCATAAGTAGTAGAGGTTGTTGGTCATGATCGCGTTAAGTTAAATTCCTAGCATGAGTATCATGATGTTCCTAGTTACGAATGCTTTGTCAATGCTTATTATTTTCACAAAGCTTAATGATCTTTGATTGTATCTCTATTATGTTGTTCATGTAGGGAACTATTGAAGAATAATTTGGTTGCCGATGTGTATTCCATCCAATTCAATGATTTAAGGAAAATCTGAGGGTTAATTAGTGTTGTTCATGGTTAATCTGGGGCGTTGAGGTTCATGGTTTATTGGAAAAGCAACTGGAAATCAATTTGTATGCAAGTGTGTCATGTGTGGAGAATGACCCTCTAGCTAGCTTATCACCCATCAATTCACCCAATTTCGTGCTAAAACTTGTTTAAGTCTTTAATTTACTTGTTTTTACTTTAAATTCGTCAAAAACCCAATCCCCTTTACTTTGTTATGTCAAATTAGTTAGAATCTGTCCAAACTTGTGTTTTTAAGTGTTTTGAGTCAAAGTGAAAATCAATTTTCGTCCAAGTCACTTTCTAGTGTCTAGTTTGAGTTTATTTAATTATTTTGTGCTATTTTGAGTATTTTTAGTTTGTTTTGAGTTCTTTGAGTCTAGTTAAGTGTTTTTAAGTCTAGTTTTGTGTTTTTAAGTCAGTTTAGAGTAGATTAGCAATCCCTCCTAATCCCCAGCCTAGAACGATCCCTACTTACATCTTTACTACAATTGACGGCTGCAAATCGATGTTGATATCATGACTAGGTTCCCACCAGACATTACAGTCGTTCAAAATATCATGATTATCTTCAACAAAAGATTCACCTTCCTTTCGATTACGATCTCTCGTCAAAGGAAGATTATAAAGGGAAACCTTATTCGATTTGGACTTCTTACTTGAAAACGCCATGAGGGAAGATTCGAAAGGGACAAAAGATTTTGAAATAAGTACAGATAAAAATTTGGAGCTTTTTTTCGATGATGCACAACTTAGAACTTTGTGGTAAAGTGAAGCAGTAAAACACAAGAATATATAGGCATTTGTTTAGTGGAATCATCTAAACGTTGAATTCAGGTCAACTTGTGTTGGGATCAACCAATGTGACAGCTGGGATAAACAAAGAATATCAAAGAAGATTTCTCATTTCTCATGAACAAGCATTGCACGTGACACTTCATCATTACGAACTTTATGGCATGATACACGAAGGTACATGTCTAAATCTGAAAGGCTGCCACTTCAGTATTAAAGTTCACCCACATTCATGAAGATTAAATGGTATGTATTCCGGCTTACTCCAAAATGCATAGCCTTTATAACAATCCATCCTCAAGGGTAATGGGTTGCCTTTCAAATGGATAGTTAGGGGAAATTATGGGACGATGATTTTCCAGGGTTGGAGTAAGTCTGATCCAAATATTGTTACCTTAGAAGTTCGATCATGAACTCATTAGCTTCGGGCGAAGCTATATCAGACGGAGCAGGGTGCCACCAGCACTTTACTCCAGGGCATTGGGTGGAGTCGTAGCTACTCCGTTGGATGACTATGCTTGTTCCACAATACGTGAGATCTGATCTAGGTATAGACTCAATTAGATCCTATAAGTCTTGGAATCCTTACAATCTAGGGATAGGTGTGCTCCGCAAGTAATCACAACTTCTAAGAGGATACAATATCTACTTACTAGATATCCTCTAGGATTCTCCCAGCTTAGAACGAGGATTCTATCTAAAAGATTGTTCTCCCATGGTATAAATACACTCACCTAGGGTTTATCTACAGTAACGCAATCCATACACTTCAATTCTCTTGGCCACTGCTTGAGTCTAAAATCATTCACTAACTTGACCAGCGGAGAGCCTTTGGCCATCACATTTCTTGGGTTTAAGGCTTGCTCACGATTGTGTTTACTATTTTGTAGCTTGCTCAGCTTTACTAGGACTTGTGTTCAACCCTTACTCACAGAGGTGTGCGAATTTGGTTTCAACAACGTTCTTGCCAAATATAATTTGTAAAAATTGGAAAGAAAAAAAATTGCTTAACATTTTGTCACTTTAACCAACGCCAAGTTTTGATAGGATTTTGTATCTTATTGTTGCCTAGACTGTTGCGTTTGATCCTACCATAAACACACATCACCATCTAAACAAGAAGCTACCATATTCACCATCCTCCTTCACGAAATTGGTTGTGTCTTGAAAGTTTCTCTACATCCTCAACTCACAAGAGAAAATCTTCAATGACATAACTTCCCTAGAAAATAGGAATATCTTCAACATCAACTTGATGAGGTTAGCTATGGGTTCTAGTACCAATTGGTGTAGCACGAGCATAGAAGGGGTACAAACATAAACCCTCAAAGAACAAAGTTTTCTTGAGTCCACCAGAGTTTGGAGAAAACTGAAAAGTTTATTTAATAATTCTTGAATGATGTATAATATATGGGAGCCAAAGAATTAAATAAACTTAATCATAGACCCTGGGGAAAACTCATGGCTCTTATGAAATTAAACAACACGAATTCAAACAGAAATTGAAAAGTCCAAATTTCTTACGAACTTTATTTTGCAGTTTTGGAAGTCTAAATGATCATTTTGGCCCTAAACACGACGAGCTCATGGTAAAATCATGAATCTTATTCTGCATGCCATTCCCTTCAAAACGATATATTATACATCCAATTCTAACACCAAAATATCTCTTCTTTTCCAGAATTTGAAACCTTTTATTTTCTTTATTTTCTTCGTCAGAATTGACTCATACTTTGTCCTAAATCAAACTCTTCCATTGAAAGGAACTTGACCTCGAGTCCTTCTTAAAACAACCTTGATAGCTAGTAGACAACTCCCTTGTTAACCAAATAAATTACTCAACTCGAGGACGTGTGTATTTAGGTGGAATAATCATGAAATTAATTTCGTAAACAAGATTAAATTATGCCAATCAATAATCAAAATATTTTTCCTTCCCCAATTTTCTTGTTTTGTCATTAATGAAATTTAACTCCAATTTATTAGATTGTAGATTTTTCAAAGTCATAACAATTTCTGAATCACTTATACCTTGAATTTATTGAGTCTCCACTTGTGAGTTGTCATGTTTCGAGAGATCTTCAACAAGCAAAACCATTTGTTATTTTTTTTCCACCTTGACCTCCACCATTTCTTGGTGTAATGAAGAACCAGCCACCATCAATTCAGCTTCTTTTTTAATGATTGCTTGACATATCCTTGCTAGATACAATTTGTAGAAAACAGAAGAGAACTGGTTAATTGTTAGCTGCTTCAACCAATGCCAAGTTTGATAGGATTTTTACCTTGTTGTCGCCTAAACTCTTGCATTTGATCCCACCATAAGCGCACATCTCCATCTAAACAAGAAGATACCATCTTCACCATATTCCTTTCCGGAATTGGTTGTACCTTAAAAAGTTTTGCTACATCCTCAACCCACAAGAGAAAACCTTCAATGGAATCACTTCCCAGGAAAATAGGAATATCTTCAACATCAACTTGATGAAGTTGGCTATGAGTTGCAATACAAACTGACGCAACATGAGCGTAGAGGGGATACAAACATAAACCTTCGAAGAACAATGTTTTTTGGAATCTACTAGCGTTAGGAGAAAACTAAAAAGTTTATTGAATAATTCTTGAATGATACATTACATTCAAGGTTTAAAAGGCACTAAGTGATAATCGAGCGGCCAGCTGAGGTTTAGCGCCTAGGCATCTAGGGGCTAGGTGGGGGCCTAGGCAATTTATTTAATTCTAATTAAATTTATTTATATGTTATATAAATAAATGCCTACATATACTTAAAAAATACATAATTGTATTGGGATACATAAATTGCAAAATAGAATAACATATAGATTATAAAGTATTAGAACATACTGAAAACATGGGGAACAAGCATATAATGAGTGTTCCAAATATTCAATAAGTCTCGTACAATTTATTAAAAAATCAAATGCAAAATGAACGTTATCTATTTTTTGTCTAAGTGAGAGGTGCGACCTAGGGGGGTCTAAGTGGGCTAGGCAGCGCTATGCGAGAATTTTTAGAACAGTGATTACATTGGGAGCCAATCAGCTTAATCACCTAGGGAAGCTCAGGGATCTTAGAAAATTAAACAACATGAATTCGAACAAAAGTGATGAGGTGCAATTGACAAGAGTAATGAGGTTGGTTGACGGGATGGCAAGGTGGGGGGACTATGTGGGCACTATTGTTTTAGGAAATATTTCAATTTGTTTTCAGAAACATTAGAAATAGAAATAGTAGAAATTTCTAACAAATATCATAAAATTAAGGAGATAATTGTGACAGCCCGTCCCGAAATTTTTAAAAACGTACGTGTGAAAAAACGATTTTGCCCCTAATGTGATTTTTACGTTGTGTGGTTGTTTTGAGCTTGGTGTGGCTGATTGTGGACCACACACACACTCTCCCATATTTTCCTTCACCTTTCCCTGTCCCGTGCCATTTCCCTTCCCATTTTCTATCCCATTTGTACGGACACACCCCAAAACCCTTGTAATCTTCACAGATCGAAGAAACAAAGTACATATCCATGCTCGTGAGGCCCGTAGAAGTTCAACCATACCCATTTTAGGTAAGGATACCTTCGTTTTCACGTCAAACTCGGGATACTCGATTTTTGTCACTGTTCATGCACACGTAAATTCTTATGTTTTTGGGAATTTCAAGCTTGTAGGAAGCTTGGTGAGGTCCTTAGGAGGCTCGGGGTGGTTTGTTTGAAGGTTTTGGGAGTCGGGATCGTGAGTTTCGAGGTTGGCCGGAGTTGGGGGTATTTTCCCGGCGAGATTCCGTGGATTTTAGCACTTGAAAGTGGTATGATTTTGTTCCTCTCATTGTAAGCTTTATTTTGGTACCAATTTTGTGAGATTTGGTTGAAAAACGAAGAAGATAGGACGATTTGAAAATTTCACGATTTTCCGGCGCCGGAGCCTCGCCGGAGAAGACGACGGAATATTCTGTCAGTTTGGACGGAATATTCCTAACGCCATTGACGGAATCCGTTAAAGTTAAAGGAATATTCCTGACGGCGTTAACTGACGCCGTCAGCGTGCCAGGCACGTGTGGCCGTACCTTGGCCAGCGCGTGGGGGCGCGTGCGACGGTGAAATTTTTTTCTAAAAATATGGGGATGTTCCTGAGGTTGATTAGATCATGTTGGTGTATTCATACACCCCATTTGAGCATTGTAGGAGAAGTTATTCCTTAAGGTTGATTATGTGCTTTAAAATTAACGTTTTTATAGTTGTTTCGCATATAGGTGATACCTATCCCGAGGACGAGCGTGGTCACTCGAGGCAAGGGGGTTACGACCCTTCCACATACCAGTGAGTGGGCTTTTGGTTTTCCGTATATACCTATATACTTATGTTTTTCCCAGAAATTGATTTGAAACATTATAAGTTTATATGCCATGCTTATTGTTTGCCATTTTTTTACGCATTATTAATTGCATATATATATATATATATATATGTGTATTGGTGCTGTGGACGCACAGGTAAGTGCCAGGTGAGTTATGATTTATGTTTACATTCAGTAGTGATTTGAGATGCATAGAGAGCTCATAACCTGCACCCCTGGTGTTAGTGCTCCCGCCCAGAGTTCGGCACAGTCCTTCACGTGATGTTCACCTCCCGCACCACACGCTCATCTTGGATCCAAGTTAGGTGCACAGTCCTGTCGTACAGACCACTTTAGGTGGTTCCGACTCGTAGGTGACCCGCGATTATTCGCCCAGCCTTCACGTGAGCGTACTTATATTACACCCAGGCTTGTTGTACAGACCACTTTAGGTGGTTCCGACTCGTATGCAGGTCTAGTTAGTGAGTTGAAAATTTGAGCTCTAGATTCAGCCGTACAGGTCACGCTAGGTGACTCCGGCTGACAGATTATATGACATTGATGTGATATTACCTGAGCATTTGCATTTTACTTCGAGGTTTTGACATGGCATATTTCGGAGCATGATTTATATATATGTATATTCTATTTTCTGGGAAGTATACAGGTTTTACGGCGAGGGGTTAGAACTTGTTTATGAAATGGTTTTTGAAAAGTTTTGTTTTTGCCCACTCACGCTTTTGTTTTGCGCCCCTCCAGGTTCTAGTTGGCTAGCACGTTTGGTGGCTTCCCTGAGGTTTTCCCCGGCACTTCTGACAAACTTCTACCAGTGTAAGACCACCTTCGGGTGTGCTTTTGTAGTGTCGTTTTCTTCCGGACTGCATTAGGTCTTCGTGCTCTGAACTTTGTATTCACACTTGCGCTTGCACATGTTTGTTGTTACCTTGTGTAAAGCCGGTTTTTATTTATTCGTACTATTTTTATTATTATTTTATTAGCTTCCGCGCTATGCACATGGTTACGTCACTTTCACGTGACGGCCAGCATGCCCTGATCTCGATCGGGGTGTGTCATAATAGAATTTTTGGATATGGTATAAATTTGTAGGAAATATTAAAAAGTTTTAGGAAATATTAGAATTTTTTGATATATTAGAAAATTTTAGGTAATATTGAAACTTTTGAAAATTGTTTGTAATTTTTTCATAAATATCGTCATCACGTGCTCTTACTGTCCACATAAGGTAAATCAAGATTAGGATCGCTTACAACCCACGGAATATGTTGCGGACCCTGCAGTCAACATGAGGTTGACTGTCAAGATCGGAGACATCATCCTCCGCATACCCATAAAAAGCCTCTAAATGGAAGAATATCTCCCTTGACGTGAAGGAGGCGATAATGGCAACGCCCTCAACAAGTGTGTGTGTGTTTTTTTTTTTTTTTTTTTTATTATTTTTAATAATTTAACTTATTTAGTGTCTTTTTTTTTTTTTTTTTTTTTCAACTAACACTTGCCTTTTTTGTCTATTTCAGAACAACTTTGAGATTGATCTGGAAGAGCAGGATATGTCCGACTACATACCCTGCCTGTGGACTTAGTTGTTCAAGGAGTGGATGCACGTGCTCTGCAGGCATTACAAGATTTTTGAAGCTCACAATGAAGCTCTGACCCATCAATCGCAGGATTTTGAGCATAGGATGGACAAATGGCACTAACTCAACGGTTATTTTCAGAACTTAAAATTTCTAAACATGGACATCTTTCAAAGTGAACTAGTTGGACATTTACTTAGAGACATGCCATCGAGAATAACATTGTTTTTCAATTTTACAACAATTGTACAAACATTTCAGTTTTAATAACTAAATAAGTTTTTTATATTGTGATATTATTTGAGATTAATATAATAAAATTAATTATTTAAATTAAATATAATTTCTGTTATTTAAAAATAAAATAAAATAGTTTGGCCAACGAAAAAGGTCATCGAACAAGGTATTTTATATTTTTAATTCTTTTTTCCTTATAAAGCTTGGCCAACGAAAATTTCATCGGTCTAAATATATATATATTTTCATAAAATATTAATTTGCCTGATGAATGGGCATGTCATGTTTGTCAAGCAAAGTTGGTCAACGTACCTTTACTCGACGAAAGTTTCATCGGAATATTGGTCGAGCATTCTCTTGGGCAACAAATCTTATTTTGCCCGATCAAATTATTTTGTCTAAAAAGTTTTTTTTTTTTTTTTTTTTTTTTTTTTTTTTTTAGTGATCGAACACTTGTTCTATGGTATCATATCGCTTATACATTTCGCAAAAGCCACTAGATAATTAATAGAATAACAGAAGTAAATAATTGAAAGAATGTTTTGCTGTATATCTTATCTTTCTAAGATAATAATAAAAAAAAAACTTGATTATTTTATATGAACTTCCATCATGTGGTTTCTTCTTTATAATATTTGTTTTTAAATTGCCACTTGCAAGCCTTCTAATTTTCCGTTTTGTATTGTAATTTCTGAATCTGTATAAAATTCTTTCCGTCTTTCTGGGAGTTGCAAAATTACTAGTTAAAGCTCGAATTTTGTCATGTTTTTAAGCGTGAAGTAAGTTGAATGAGAAAGCGTAACTTCACCATTTTTTAAATTAATTGATGATTATTTTATTGCATTATCTGACTGAAATTTGATTTCTTATTCTGGGTTTTGATGCATTTTACATAGTGAATGTGGTATTATATATTCGTTCACTTGTCTTGCAGTGCTCACAAGAGAATCGAAGAATCAATGATTGTACTTTTTGTGAAATATAATTATATTTTGTAATTCTAAAATTCCGATACACGTAAAGTTTGCGTGTTGTTCACCACTGGATCCACCAACAACCAGAAAATAAAATCACGTTAGGTCAAAGGTATGCTACTTTGATGTCAGATAGTCTCATCACTTCGAGAAGCATATAAAAGTATTAAGAGTGGGAGAGATTCTTTCTTGTGCTTTGAATATGGTCCGTTACCAGGCCTCACAAACGAGTCATTTTCGTGTAACATATATTTTAACGAATCGTGTTGTGTCACTCACTATCTTAATGGGTTTTTAACAGGTCGGATCATTTTAAAATGACCCGATCCGTTATGACCGTGAAGAAATTTTTTTTTTTTCTTTCTAAATTTGCACATGCCACATTGCCAAATAATATCACTTCAAAAACAGATTTGAAATGAAATACCTCAATTTTCACAAACCCTAGAAACAAAAAGGGAAGTGTTATTGGCACTCCAAAAATCTCATTCTACACTCCTCACAAGTGTATTTTTCTTTCCAAATATAGAAAGTTTGGAGTGTAGAATGAGATTTTTGGAGTGCCAATAACAATTCCCAACAAAAAAAACCCCAAATTGAAGAAACAAAACCAATCTTAATTCGAAAACTAATTTGAAGCAAAAACTTATATTTTGAAAGTAATTCAAAAGAATCAAGCCTTCGAGAATGGAGAGGGTGGTCTTGTTCAGTTCGAGGAGAAAGAGAGCGGCTGCTTCGATTCAAGCCTTCGAGAATGAGAGAAAGTCTGATTTAGGGCTGAGAAAAACATTAGACAGTTGACATTAAATCTAATCATCCAACGGTCATCAATTTTCTAAAGTTAATTTAAAAAAAAAATATATATATATATATATATATATTTTTTTTTTTTAACTTTCAATTCAGTTCAGGATTAATGTCACATCCCGGCCCAGGGCGGATCACTTCCCGGGCCGCCTCCACCACCGTAGCACGATATTATCCACTTTGGGCTTACCATTCCCTCACGGTTTTGTTTTTGGGAACTCACGAGCAACTTCCCAGTGGGTCACCCATCATGGGATTGCTCTAGCCCCCTTCTCACTTAACTTCGGAGTTCCTACGGAACCCGAAGCCAGTGAGCTCCCACAAGGCCTTGTGCTAGGTAAGGATGAGAATATACATATAAGGATCACTCCCCTGGGCGATGTGGGATGTTACAATCCACCCCCCTTAGGGGCCCGACGTCCTCGTCGGCACACACGCGACCAGGGTTAGGCTCTGATACCAAATTGTCACATCCTGGCCTGGGACGGATCCCTTCCCGGGCCCGCTCCACCACCGTAGCACGATATTGTCCGCTTTGGGCTTACCATTCCCTCACGGTTTTGTTTTTGGGAACTCACGAGCAACTTCCCAGTGGGTCACCCATCATGGGATTGCTCTAGCCCCCTTCTCGCTTAACTTCGGAGTTCCTACGGAACCCGAAGTCAGTGAGCTCCCACAAGGCCTCGTGCTAGGTAAGGATGAGAATATACATATAAGGATCACTCCCCTGGGCGATGTGGGATGTTACAATTAAACCCTACTATTGTTAATTATAGTATTTCATTTTAGTGGTATAAAATTATTAAACTAATGTTTTTCTTATCGTATAATAGGTTACCTATGTGTATATCTGGACGAACCCGTTATCTTAACATGTACTTATCGGGTTACCCAATAATGACCCAATTCGTTATCGTGTCGACCCAAAAACCTGTTAATTTTTGTCATTTCCAACGGGTCATGTCAAAAATTACCAAGCCTATCCATTATGCCAACTGTAATAATATAATTAGTTGAAAACATTTATTTTTTAAGTTTCCAACTAATTATATTATGACATTTAATGTACCAGGCCGGTTACCCGCACACTGAAGTTTTTTTCTCATATAGTAGCAAGGCTATTAATTAACTTTATTCAACGTTTAATTTGGAGAGAGAGAGAGAGAGAGAGAGAGAGAGAGAGAGAGAGAGAGAGAGAGAGGGGGGTTAATTGCTATTATGATAATTCAGCCCATTATATAGTGTAATGAAGAAGAAACTTTAACATTATACTATTAAAATTAAGAATAAACTTGATATAAGTTTGATTTTATGAAAAAATTATTAGGTATGATCTAGTTCTACTTGATTATTGAGTTAGGTCGGCTAATCATCGTCCACAACATTTTATTTTCATTTTTTTCTGTCAAATTTACCTCTTAATTAATATTTTCGCTTAATTCTATGATTAATTGTATTGTAAAATTAATTGTAATTGATTATTTATCATTAAAAATACCTGCATTGTAGGATTGGTTCTAAACAATATTATCTCTTCTTCCTCATACCCCTGTAGATCTAGCATTCGTGTTGTATTTTTCGTGTTCGTGTCATTTTCATGTCATACTTGATATCTTAACAAGTCGTGTCGTGTAACATCCGTTAAAACAAACAAGTAAAATAACTCGACCCAAAATCAACCCACTTGATATTAATAGGTAATATACGTACTTCATTGTCACATTCAAAACATAAAAACACAGTTGTCTTTCAAGTATTACATACCCAAAGTACGAGTGATTGTATATTTTCTTTACATTTTTACACTTCTAAAATAATTATTATGAATTTTATTAATTTTGCACTCAAATAAAAAACACAATTCATGAAGGTTTGGAGGGTTTTAAAAATCTAAACGACGATGTAAGTGTAATCATTATCTACTCCGGGAGGATTGATAATAAGAAACTTTCATAATATAATAATACATATTTAATATACAATGTATGCACTAAGGTTATTGATAGGAGCATATTTATGCTACTTAGTTATGTTATTTCCTTACATTTAGTGAGCTAATTACTACTTATTATAATGTTTTAAGCTATTTTCGTTTGTTTGTAGGTCCTAATGACAAAGTTGGCAAGAAAAGACAATTTTGAGCCTTTTAGAGCAGTTTTGGGCTTATTATGGATAGCTTGTATATGGAGCAAGGTGGATGGACGGATTTGGAGTCAAAAGAGGTTAGGAACATGCTACAAATCAGAAAAGGAAAGTTCAAGACAAAGAAGATAAGGAAAGAGCAAGAAATATGGAAACTTATCCTAACAACCTTATCTTATCCAAACCTTATCCTATCTTATCCTAACCTAATCTTGTTCCACCTTAATTCTAGCTGCAAGTGGACCTAAAAACCTAATTTCTAGAAGCCTTATCTGACCCTAAAAGGGTGCCACACCTTTCCCCCTTTTATGCCTTCTAGAACACCCAAAATCAGCCACAAAACACTTAGTTTCTAGAAGGCCCAATTTTGGACGAAATTCCTAAACCTTTTTCTGATTGGATTATGGTTTAATTTGGCCCTTTTCCTCTTGGATTTGGATTGTATAAGTCCATATCTGAAACCAATTGGGCTAAGACTTAATTTCCAAGCAATGTGCCGCACCCTAGGGGCCCTAAGCACTTGTATCTGCTAGGTTTAACCCTAATTCTAATTGCTAGGGTTTTGCCATGCTATATATATATATGAAACTAGAAGTTGCCGCACCCCCTTACACACCCTATATAGCCATTCATCATTCAATCCATTCATTCATTCACACCATGCACCATCCACTCAGAAACATAACCTTGTGCCGCAACCCCTAGGGAGAAGAAGGAGTGTCGTGGCTTCCATAGGAGAAGGAGACCCTTGTGCCGCAAGAATCTGCATCCATTGGAGACTTTGGGAGTTCTTTCTTCCCTCGTTTTGTTTCCATGTTTATTTTAATTTTCTTTTCAATTGTTATGAACATGTGCAACTAAGTTTTTCTTAGTTAGAGGTGAATTCAAAGCCATGGACATATGTTTTATATGAATTGATTTCCTCCAAAATTTGTTTCTTGAATTGTGAATGTGATTTACTTAATTGATTTATTGAGAACTTGTTCTTGTGTGTTGATTAAGGATGCATACTTAGTTTTCATGCATGAATTTGATGCTAGGATATAAGGGAATTTCACCTAATCGTTATGAACTTATATTCACAAGCAGTGAAAATCACTAGTCATTATTGTATTAAGTAAATTCTAGGCAAGAGTATCATGCAATTCATAGTTACGAATGCCTAGTCAATGCTTAGGGTTTTCAAAAAGCTTAATGATCTTTGATTTTATCTCTATTATGCAGTTCATGTAGGGAATTTGATAAGAATAATTTGATTGTTGATGCGTATTCCATCCAATTCAATGAAACTAGGAAAATCTGAAAGTTAATTTGTGCTTTTCACAATTAATTTGGGGCATTGTCATTCATGGTTTAAGTGGATAAAATCTGGAAATCAATTTATGTTGCATATGTGCATGTGTGGAGAAGGACCCTCTAACTAGCCTTTTTCCCATTCAATTCACCTAATTTGGTGCCTAATCTGTTTAATTTACAATCTGTCTTATTTCGTCCAAATCAATTCCCCATTTTATTAAGTGTGTTAGATTAGTTAGAAAAGTGTTTAAATCTGTCCAAATTAGTGTTTTGAGTCTAAGTTAGTTAAATTTCGTCCAAATCACCCGTTAGAGTCTAGTTTGAGTCTATTTGAGTGTTTTGTGTTGTTTTGAGTCTTTTTAATTTGTTTTGAATCATATAGGTCTAGTTAAGTGTTTTTAAGTTTAGTTTTGTGTTTTTAAGTCAGTTTAGAGTAGATTAGCATCCCTAGTTAATCCTCGGTTAGAACGATCCCTAATTGCATATATACTACAATTGTCACAAATAGGGTTTAATTTGTGTGTTAAGATAATTTTCACATCAGTTATTGTATTTTATAATAAGTTTTTTTAGCAATAAACTTTAAAATTATGAAAACATTTTTTTCTTGACATGTTGAAACGGATCACCCACGTATTACCCGCGTGTATACCCATTAAGAACCCGTTATTAATGGGTCACCCGATCACGGCTTGATTAGTTATCATGTAAGAAATTGCCAGATCTATAGCCTCATACATTTTTTAAAGCAATATTATTTCTTTGTCATCTTTTTCTTCCATCTGTTTTCTTAACGGGTCCCCCCCCAGTAAGGACTCGATTAGTTATCGTGTTCATCCGAAATCTATTATTTTTGTGTTATTTACCTGTTATGTTATTGCATCATGTAACAAATTACTTGGTCTATAGCCCATACATTATTTTAAAGCAATATTATTTCTTCGTCATCTTTTTCTTCCATCTCTTTTCTTCCGTCATATTCTTCTTTTTTTGTTCCATCTTTTTTTTTTTTTTTTTTTTTTTTTTTTTGGTTCTTCCTACTCCTCCTTCACAAAATCTTCTTTCTGTCACGAACTGTAGATTCATGATTCTTAGGGCTGGCTCAGTATTGGATACCGAACCAAAAATGACATACTAAATTCTGAACTGAAAATTTTCGAGACGGGAATAAGACAACCGATCTCGAATCAAAATTTCGGAATTCCTGAATTTCGGTATTCCCAAAATATTTTCGGTATTTCGGGATTTCGCGAAACAAAAATCCAAATCAACTAGTTGATTGAAATCGAAAACATTCGAACCTGCATGAAAAACCCAAAATGAAATCAGAGAAGTGACAGTGAATTAGTGAAGATTGATGGAAGACAGAAAGACAGAGTGAAGAGATAGTTCATCCTAGAGCCCCCAATTCGAAACCTAACCTTATTTGAAACCCCACATAGAGAATCAATGGAGAGAATTCGTGAGGTGTGGTGGTGATCGGAGCGGAGAGAGTTTGTCGGAGTGAGACTGTGAGAGGGTGATGGCTGCTGAGCTTCGAATTTGAGAAGGAGAGAAGGAAAGATAGAAAGAATCTGAGATTGAGTGAAGGGCCAAAGATGAGAATTGAGAGACATTGAATAAGGATGTGTTGGCTTGGGTTTGGATTGAGTTGAAGGAAGGTTTAGGTGGCTTCACCTTTCTGGGTTATATTGCAAATAGAGATAATGAGAGAGAGAGAGAGAGAGAATTTTGTTCTATGGATAGCACAGCACCCATGTGCTTCTCTTATCCCCACACTTAAGTTATTAATAATATAATAGGCCATATATTGATGTACATATTCCAACATATATTTAAAGTTTGGTTCGGGATGAGAATACCGAACAATTCTAAAGTGTGAGACCGAATCCTATACCGAACAATTCAGGATCGATTTGGTTTCGGTACCAAAATTTTCGAGATTTTCAGTTTTAGTTAGTTTCGGTTCTGTTTCGGTATGGTTTGGGATTTTCAGTTTTTTTTTTCCACCCTTAATGATTTTGGTGTACATTCATCGTTATTTAAGAAACTTTTTGCTAGTTCTAATAGAATTTTCAGCTTAATTTTCACGTTTTCATAATTCTCAATATATGTACATACAATTCTTGTTACATAAGGAAACAATAAAGAACACAAATATATCCTTCCTAAAATATGACTCTAATAATTACACAATATTTACATTCCTTTTCCTTAAATATTGACTCATGCCATTACTCCCCCTCAAGTTGGTGCATAGATACCACACATGCCCAACTTGATAAGTGAGTCATCAAAACTCCTACTACACACGGCATGAGTAAGAATATATGCAAGTTGTTCTTCCGAGCTCACTTGGTGAGTGCATAAACAGACTCACCACACTCACTGCATAGGCAATGTCTGGATGAGTGTGGGACAAATAAATTAGTCTCCCTACCAGTCTTTGATATCTACCTTTGTCAATTGGTTTCTAATCTAGATAAATCCCTTAATAATGCTTTTTAACAATAGGAGTGTATACGAGTTTACATCCAAGCATACTTGTCTCCTTCAATAAATCCAGAACATATTTACGTTGAGACAAGAAAATATCTTTAGACAAACAAGCCACTTCTACTCAAAGGAAATATTTTAAATCTCCCAAATTTTTCATCTCAAATTTAGCGGCAAGACTCTCTTCTAGTTTTACCATCCCTTTTGAATCATCACTTGTTATTATTGACACACCCCGACCGAAATCAAGGCGTGCTGGCCGTCACGTGAGGGTGACGTAGCCATGTGCACAATGCGGAAGCAAAATAATAAAAACAATTACGAATAAATAAAAACCAAACTACTAGATAAACTAGTTAAAGTAATACGCAAGTGTATGACTAAGTGTGACAAGCATAATCAAAGCACAAAAAGCCTAAGTGCAGTCCAGTAGGATGAATACTAATTACACCACACCCAAAGGTGATCCTACATTTGTGATGTTCTGTCAGAACCATCGTCAAGTCCTCATGAGCCACCAAAGTGCTTCCACTTAAAACCTGGAGATGAACAAAACAGAAAGTCTGAGTGGGCAAAAACAAAGCTTTTCAAAATCATTTCATTTCTCAAAAGTTCTAACCCCTCGCCGTAAAACCTGTATAATTTCCCAGAAAATAGAATATATAAATATATCGAAATCATGCTCAGAACAACAACATTCATAAATATGCCATGACAAATTTCTCAACATAAAATATAAGTAAACCAGGTAATATCAATCAATGCAAATGATATATCAGCCAGAGTCATCTAATGTGACCTGTACGACTGAATCTAGAGCACGAATCCACATCTCAACAACTATACATGCACACGAGTCGGAACCACCTAACGTGGTCTGTACGATAGGACTAGGTGTAAATAAATGCACTCAAGTGCTACGATCACGTAAAGACTGTGCGAATAATTGCGGGTCACCTACGAGTCAGAACCACCTATAATGGTCTGTACGACAGGACTGTGCATCTAACTTGGATCCAAGATGAGCGTGTGGTGCAGGAAGTGAACATCACGTGAAGGACTGTGCCCTAACTCTGGGCGGGAGCACTAACACCAGGGTGCGGGTTTATGAGCTCTTAATGCATCTCACATAACCACTAATTCACAACCATAAACTATAACTTACCTGGCACTTACCTGTGCGTCTGCAGCACTAAACATACATATATGCAACTACTAATGCATAAATAAATAGGTAGACACTTTGCATGCCATTTTAAAACATATAAACATTCAATTTCATTTTATGGGAAAACTCTCAAGTATATAGGTATATACGGAAAACTAAAAACCGACTCACTAGTATGTGGAAGGGTCGTAACCCCTGAGCCTTGAGTGACTGCACTCGTCCTTAGGATAGGTCTCACATATATGCGAAACAACTATAAAAACGTCAATTTAAAGAACATAACCAAAACTAGGTAATAACTTCTCATACAATGCTCAAATGGGGTGTTTGAATATACCAACGTGATCTACTCAACCTCATGAACATCCCCATATTTTTAAAATAATTTTCTGACCACCTATGCGCCGCCATGCGCCGGCCACGCGTAGGCACGTGCTTGGCACACGTGTGGAAACCCTAACGGCGTTAGGGAATATTCCGTCCAAAAGCAAGCATATTCCGTTAAAACTAACCTGACACCGTTAACTTCCGTTATGAATATCCCGTTAATCTTAATGGAATATTCGCCTTTCTTCTCCGGCTAGTCGTTGGAAACTTGGAAAAACTTTAAACCTTTATATCTCAGTCGTTTTTCATCCAAATTTCATGAAATTTGTACCAAAATGAAGCTTACAACGAGTAGAACAAAACCTTACCACCTTCAAGCCCTCAAATTCACAAAATCTTGTCAGAGAAACCTTGATATTTCGGCCAAACCTGCAACTCACTGAAACTGAACTTCCCGACGTCCAATTTCTTCCAAAATGCTTCCCCGAGCTTCATGAGAGTGTCTTAAAGCTCACTATAACCTTAGAATCCTCTTAAACCTTCGTATTTTTGTATGCATGAACAGTACCTTGAACTGGGATCTTGGGTTCTCGAGGGTCTGACGTCCAACCACCACCACCAATCGACTCTTAAGCTCGAAAGGAGTCCAAAAACACCTACATTGATCACGATCCATGCCAGAAATGGGTGGATGGGAATTTATCCGTATACTTGCAAGGGAAATGGAAGAAAATCCGAGAGAGAAGAGAGAGAGAGAGAAAGGTCTACGGGTGTGTGGTCCTAGATGAGTCAACAACCAAAAAGAAACAACTAAACAACACCCCACAATGGCAACTAACATCCAAGGGTAATTTAGTCTTTTCACACCTATGGTACAAATAATTCGGGAGGGGCTATCACAATTATCATGTCATCCATATAGATAATTAAAGCTGTCACTTTACCACTTCTCTGTTTTACAAACAACGTATGGTCAGAGTGATTATGGTAATATCCATTCCTTCTCATGACTTGAGTAAATCTACCAAACCATGCACGAGGCGATTGCTTAAGCCCATAAAGCGACTTTCGCAACCTACACACTCCGGTTTTCCCTCCGGCATTATATCCCAGAGGAAAATCCATATATACTTCTTCTTCCAAATGCCCATGAAAGAAAGCATTTTTTACATCAAACTACTTTAGTGGCCAATTCAAATTTGCAGCTAATGAAATAAGAACACGTACCATATTCATCTTGGCTATTGGGGAAAAAGTTTCCTAGTAATCAACACCATACGATTGAGTATAACCTTTTGCTACTAACCTTGCTTTATACTTGTCTATTGATCCGTCGGCCTTATATTTAATTGTAAAGACTCATCTACACCCAATTGGTTTTTTCCTTTCGGTATTTCCATTACTTCCCATGTATCATTCTTATGCAGTGCCATCATCTCTTCATCCATTGCAACAGCCCATTTAGGATCCTTCAAGGCCTCTTCAACTCGGTTGGTACTTGGATTGCTTTCACATTATTCACCCATGCTTGGCATTTAGGCGCAAGGTTCTTGCATGACAAATAATTTTCTATTGGATACTTTACTTTTCCTTTGGGAGAAAACCTATCAGGAGGAACACCACGATTTTACCTTGGTGGCAACTTATATGTACTTATACCATTATTTGGATTAGTTACATAAGCATCTGTAGTACTCACCTCAGGGATATTCAAAGAAGACACATTGGATGGCACTATCGAGCTAGAGAAAGAGGGTGATGTGGGTTTCGCAGGTAACACTTCTTCCACTAATGTACTTAGTTCGGCAGGTAGCATCTTCCCCTGATGTACTTGGTTCGGCAGCAACTAGCTACTGGACTGTTGTAGCTTATTCAGCAGGACTTTGTCGATGGCTTGCACCTGCCTCAGCAGGTAGCACCTGAAGGCCTGTATCACTCTCGGCAGTTTCTTGCTGAGAGATTGGTGTCCCATTTCATCCTTGTCATCAACACATGCTCCTCCTAAACTACATAGCACATCCTTTGGTACTTCTAACCACCCAGGATCACCCTAATCACCACTAGTGTTCTCCCCTAGTGATCTGAAGGAGATGGGATTAAAGAATAAAAATACTCTGATTTAGAAAAAGTAACATCCATAGTCACATACATATGTTGAGTTTTAGGGTGATAACACTTATACCCTTTATGTTGGGGCATAAACCAAACAAAAACGCACCGAAGGGAATACGGATCCAACTTGCTATGATGAATTTTGTGAATATGAACATATGCTACACATCCAAACACACGAGGAGTAAGAGTATTGGTGGATACTACAGGAACATGTTCCATCAATACTTAAGGAGGTGTATGGAATTCTACAACCCAAGATGGCATACGGTTAATCACATACACGGCATAGGTAACAACTTCAAGCCAAAACCGTTTAGGTACGGATTCGCCAATAAGCAAGGTACAAGTAGTTTCCAAGATATGACGATTCTTTCTCTTAGCAACCCCATTTTGTTGCTAAGTATGGGGACAAGTAGTTTCATGGAGAATTCCTTGATCTTGAAGAAAACCAGACAATTTGGAACTCATATATTCCCCTCCATTATCAGAGCAGAGAACTTTAATAACGGAGGAATATTGTGTTGTAACCATCTGAGAGAAAGATCGAAATACCATACTAACATCACTTTTATTTTTCATCACATATATCCAAGTCATATGGGTGCAATCATCAACAAAGGTAACAAACCATTTAATTCCAAAAAGAGTACTAATAGGAGAGGGACCCCAAATATTAGAGTGCATAAGATCAAATTGAAACAATCTTTTATTCATACTAGGAGGAAATGAAGCGCGATGACTCTTCGCAAGAATACATACCTCACAATGTAAATCTGATTCTTTTATTTTATGAACTAAACTAGGCAACATACACCGTAAATAACCAAACAAGGCATGTCCTAACCAATGATGTAATAACCAAACTTCTTGTAAATTATTGGCACGAGATGCTCGAACTGCATTAGCTATGTCAGGAACGACGTCATCCACATAATACAACCCCCTCTTTTTTAGTGACACACCCAATTATCTCCTTGGTCTAAATATCCTGGAGTAAACAAAAGAGTGGATACATAAGTACAACACAATCTAATTGCTCAGTAACTTGGGGAATATATAACAAATTATGAGACAACAGCAAAACAAGCAAGCAATTATGAAGGGAGAGGACCGGTGTAAGGTCCACAGTACCGGCCCCAATAACTAGTGCAATGGTGCCATTCGCTGTTGCTATATACTTCGGAGGAGTCGTTGTCACACAAGTAAACAAATTTTTATCAAAGGTCATATGATTTGTTGCACCAGAGTCTAAAAATCCAACTTGTATTCGTCATTGTTGTAACACATGAAAGTTGAAACAGTAACACACTACAATACCAATACCCAAGACTACAGCACATACGGAGACCTTGCAGCGGAGTTACTCCTACAATTGCTCAAGCACAGTAATTGGAGATATGCAGCAATCGCACCAATACACGAAAAATTGCAGTACCAAACAAATCTGCAATCCTCTTGCACAATAATTAACCACTCCTCACACAGTATTTCACGCTGCAATCCAAGGCAGCAGCGGAAAAAACCACACTTACAGGGACAATTGCAAAACCACAACAATTGTATGTTACAAATAAAACACAAGCAGCGGCATTTACAAGACAGAAGAAAAAGAAAATGGATTCACGTTGCAATTCCAGCAGCCAATCCTTTTTTCTTTTATCGAATCCTTTTTTTTTCCATTGTTTTTGGAAGACAGCCCTCTTACACCGGCAAATGGTCACAGGAAGCAGATTGGAGCAGCAGCAGAGCAATATTACCACGAGGCACAATACGAAACCTAATACACGGCACACTTGCTGCAATGAGTACAGCAGCAAAGACACAATATGCTACAATCAGTGCAACAGTTAATCCACGGTATACTTGCAAAAGACACAGCAATTGTACACGATTTACTGTATAGAATTCAGATCGGAACCAAGCTCTTGATGCCAAATAGAATTTTTCGTCTTAATTTTCACGTTTCTATGATTCTCAATATAAGTACATACAATCCTTGAGGACACAAATATATCCTTCCTAAAACATGACTCCAATAATTACAAAATATTTACATTCATTTTCCTTAAATATTGACTCACGCCAATAGTTCTATCATCATATTACGTTTATTTTGTTTGGTTATATATGTATATATGTGTGTGTGTCTATATATACATATATATATATATATATATATATATATTTCTCTTTTTATTTGTTTATGTATATATAATTGTAGGTTTTCACTATTAATTTATTCCTCGATTTTTTGTTTGTTTATACGTACTTTGTCAATATATAAATAAAAATAGAAAATGCATTTTCTTCATTATTTTGTTTATATACATATGTATTAGATAGATGTATGTTACAATAGGTAGAAGTCGACAATACTTTAGGTATATTGTAAGTAGAGTATATAAGCTTCATAGTTATAAAGTATCTGTCTTCCTATATAGTAGATATATCTGGAGGTAGGCAATACCTTTGTTTATCTACCCATAACATAGGTTTTTGTTCCTAGTCTATATCACATGTTATGTTTGTTTTTTTTTTATGTGCCTCTATTACATATTAATTACATTATCTACATCACAGATTTTTAAACTTTTTATCTACTTCTGACAATGTTTTTTTTATTTATACTTTTGATAAACTTATCCTATTTGTTGTATGGGGACTTTTAAATGTTTTTTTATTCGAAAGTAGATTAAAATGAAACGTCACGTAACGATAAACTCATTTCATACAAATTGTTTTTCAAGAGCTAATGTTTCAATGCGTTTGTATTTGGAATATTCTTGAAAGTTGTTCACTCTCTCCCTCGTTTCACTTTCAATATTTTGAACTGATGAATGTCTTAGTGTTTATTTTTATTAACAAATAATAAGATAATCGACGTGAAGCTTCTTTGTGCTTCTCTCTTGAATATATATACATATACATATATATATATATATATATATGGGATCGGATCAAGGGACAAATATTTTTACACTGCCTTTTAACTTTTAGATTTTATATCATCCAAATGTCCTAATTAAAAGTGATGTGGAGGATTTGAATCAATAAATAACATGAATGATGACATGGAATATAAATAATCATAAATAAATAAAATCTGCAAAACATAGGAGGGAGGGATGAAGACCTCCATTGATTTCGTGATTGCCCAGAACAACCAAATTTGGTCTTTCTTCATGACAATTTGACCAAAGGAATAAAGACTGATAATTACAACTTATGAACTTTCTAAAATTGAAGATATCAAAGTTTTACCATAACCCAATTCTCACCCAAAGATACTAAGAATGAAGACTTAATTTGGGGTTTAATTTTGTTTATTTAACACAAGATTCAAGAGATCGAGTGATAGCTTGATATGCTTTGTGTGCTTCGGAATATTGTGTGAATCGAACTAAAGTAGTATTTAGTGAAGGTGTTGGAAAATTGTTTATCATGACATTGGGATTAGGTTTTGATGAACAAGTTATATCCTCAGTAATTTTTGGACGGTGCTCTTGCAATTCAAGAGTTAACACCATAAGCACTTCTATAATTAAATTCTACTCTTACGCTTTTCTTAAGAAAAATCTATTGGCTTCATTGCGCATATATATATATTAATCAATTATAATCTCCAGCATATGCGGTTTTAGAAATATGGAAATTGAAAGAAGAAGAGGAAGAAGAAGGATTGTTGAGTTTTTTCTCTTTACATGATTCATTTTCTTTTTATGGTAAAAAATAAAATTACTTAAATTAGTTTATTTATCTATTTCCATGTCATTGCCATGTCAACGAGAACAATTTAAGTTTTACTTAGGGACCGCTAGATTAAACTAGATCTAAATGTTGGGAAGAAGTATAACAATATTTGTCAAAAATCTTTGTCCCTTGATCCTATCCCTATATATATATGAGACCTCAAATCTAGAATTCATTAAAGACAAATGATTCTCTCAAATCTAGAATTTGGAACCTTAGAGATCCAAGGACATCTTCCAGCTCTTCTGAAGAAAAGAAGAACATAAAAGAAAAGGATTAGGTAGACCAACCAATGTTTAAACCAGCTCCTAAACTTAAGGACTACAAAGTAGGAAATAATGATAATTTTATTGATGCTTTGGCAAAAAGATTAAGTTCAATAAAACTATCGAATCCAAATGTCTCAGTCAGTATTGAAATCCAAAATGGTCATTTGGGAGAGCAATTTGCCGATTCAACCCTAGATCCACAGGTGAATAGGATAAGACAAGGACATAAGGTTACGAAAATGCCTATCCTGAAGAATTAATTAGTATCGTAGGCCAACCCCAGTAGATCTTCAATTTGAAGATAATGATATGAGTGAAAAGGTACAATATGATGGAAGATCAATTGTTGAATGTAACATTGATGGACAAACCGAGTGTCAGGTGGTTAATACCATGAGACATATATGATGTTTCATCATCTAGTAAATTACAAAGAAATTCTAATAGAGCCATTGCACATGTAATAGTAGCAAGATTTATAGGACAACTTCGCAGATGGTGGGATTTTCTTCTAGGCGAAGAAATAAAAGGACAAATCCTTAATGCCACTAAGATAGTTGAAATTAATGGGCAACGGGTAGTGCAAGAAGACGCAGTGAATACACTAATTTATACCATTACCCTACATTTTGTTGGATCTACTGAACTCCAGCTTCATCGGTCTAGAGAACTCTTAATGAACCTAAAATGTTCGACTTTGTCTCATTTTAGGTGGTATAAAGATGTTTTCTACCCTAAGGTCTTCCTTAGACCTAATTGTAATGCTAATTTCTAGAAAGAAAAGTTTCTTTCTGGATTACCTCATTTGTTTGCTGAAAAGGTACGAAGTTGGATAAGAACAAAATTTGGAGAAGTCATACCTTATGACCAGTATACTTATGGAGAGCTTACCTCTGAAATATGTGTTGAAGGTTTAGCACTTTGTAATGATATGAAGCTAAAACGACAACTTGATAAGCAGAGAGCCTTAGGATCAAAAGAAATGGGAGATTTTTGCGAACAGTTTGGATTTGAGCCTAAAGGTCAATCTTCTTCAAGGAAACCCTTTAGGAAAAAAAGATTTCCTATAAAAACTCAAAAGATAGGCCACATAAATCGTCTAAACCTTATAGGTCATTTCGCAAGTGCAAATTGCAATTTCGCAAGCAAAAAAGAGGGAGAGAAGAGGCAAATAAAAAACCTTTTGTTTGCTACAAGTATGAAAAAGTTGGACATATGAGACCTCAATGGCGAATGAAAGAAAAGATTAACAATCTCAATCTAGATGAGGGTCTAAAGAAGCAATTATGCTAGCTAGTGTTAAATTCATCTGATCTTCAAGAAAGTGAGAACGAAGTTGCAATTCTTGAAGATGAAGAAATGTTTACATCATCAATAGGACGGAGTCAGAATATGAGTGTGCCTACAAATTAAATCTATGTGTTATCACCAAAGAAGAAAGTTTGATTTTAGACTTAATCAATAGACTAGAAGATCCTTTAGAAAAAAAGAGAAGAATTGGAAAAATATTTAGATTTGGCAAAAGAAAAGGAAAAGCCTAAGCCTAGTGAGAGACAACCACTTAAAGCTTATAGCTTCAAAACAATCATTGATAGAATAGTTAGAAAAAAAAAAAACAGCTAAGAAAGAACCCACATTATCTAAAATGCATCATGAAATTAATGCTACAAAAGAAAAAAAAATTAAGGGATTAAGGCATAGAATTCAAGTCCTTGAACTCCATCATTTCTCGCCTGAAGAAGAGGTTTGGAGTAGGAGCAATAGAATTGAAATTGAAAACGGTTTCAGCATTTGATGGATGACTTCACAAAAATGAAGAAAAATATGCATGCCAAAATATGAACCAGTATTATAGCTTGCTGATCTAAACAACAGTATCTCGATCCTAAAATATGTTTGTAGCATCGACAAGGTAATTTCTCAAAAATTGGTATGCTATAATTACCTTTGTTATTAACAAAACTTTCAGGTTTTCTATCGAAACACTCATTGATTTAGGAGCGGATCTAAATTGTATAAAAGGAGTTGTACCCACAAAGTACTTCTCAAAGACGTCTTAAGGTCTGGTAGTGCAAATGATCAACCCATGAAAATCCAATATAAGGTGTTGGATGTCGTGGTTGTTCAAGATGAGTTTTGTTTCAAAACCCCTTTTGTTACGGTAAAAGGACTAAGCCATACTGTGATTTTAGGTACTCACTTTATCAACATGCTTTACCCATTCAAAGTTTCAAAAAAAGGTATTGAAACTAAAGTTGAAGGAACAAAGGTAAAGTTCACATTCTCTAGGAAACCTCAAATGCAGTACGTAAATGCCATACAAAAGAATATTCAAAACAAAGAAAATTTTCTTTGTTCTCTAAAAGAAGAAATGCATATTAAAAGGCTTGAAGAACAACTCACTGCAAAAATAGTGAAAGAAAAGGTTGAGTCTATACAAAGGGAATTTGAAAAACAAGTCTATGCTGAAATCCCAAGTGCTTTTTGGGATCGTAAAAGGCATATTGTCGAATTACCTTATGAGCCTGATTTTGATGAAAAGAAAATTCCCACTAAGGCTCGACCCAATCAGATGAATAGTAGACTGATAGAGATTTGCAAGAAAGAAATCAATGAACTTCTTGAAAAGAAGTTAATCCAAAAGAGCTACTCTCCTTGGAGCTGTTCAACATTCTATGTAGAAAATGCCACTGAACTTGAACAAAGAGCGCCCATGTTAGTTATTAATTACAAACCTTTGAATAAAGCTCTTAGATGGATTAGATACCCTATTCCAAATAAGAAAAATTTGTTAGATAGGCTGAATCATGTTGTAATATTTTCTAAATTCGAAATGAAGTCTGGATATTGGCAGATTCAAATTGCTGAAAATGACAGGTATAAAATTACATTCAATGTCCCATTCGAACACTACGAATGGAACATAATGCCATTTGGATTAAAGAATGCTCATTCTGAATTTCTAAACATGATGAATGACATCTTTAATCCTTACTCTAATTTTACTATTGTCTGACTTTATATTGATGATGTTTTAGTCTATTCTAATTTGTTAGAACAGCACTTTAAGCATCTAAATATTTTCTTGAAAGTGGTGAAGAATGCAGGTTTGGTCGTCTCAGCACGAAAGATGAAACTCTTTCAAACCAAGGTTCAATTTTAAGGGCATAATATTCATAAAGGAATAATTTTGCCTATTGATCGAGCTATTGACTTTTCTGATAAATTTTCGGATGAAATTCTGGATAAAAAACAACTGCAAAGATTTTTGGGTAGTTTAAATTATGTATGTGATTTTTACAAAGACCTCGCCAAGGACAGCAAGCCACTTTATCAAAGGTTGAAGAAGAATCATGTTCCTTGAACAAAGGAACAAACCCGAGTAGTTTGACTTTTGAAAAGAAAATTCAAAGAACTCTTATGTTTAGCTCTGGAAAATCCAGAAGCATTCAAAATTGTAGAAACAGACGCTGATGAAGGCTATGGAGGAGTTTTGAAGCAAAAAACTAAAGATTGCAAGGAGTCTTTAGTTTGCTTCACTTCTGGTGTCTGAAAACCAACCCAAAAAAATTATGCAACTGTTAAGAAGGAACTATTATCAATAGTTCATGTAGCTACTAAATTTGAAAGTGACCTTCTTAATAAACGGTTCCTGATTAGGATAGACTGTAAGGCTGCTAAACATATATTGTTGGAAAGATGTTAAAAATTAAGCATCAAACCAAATTTTTGCCAGATGGCAAGGGATATTGTCAGCATTTGATTTTGATATAGAATGCATTAAGGTGAATTTAACTCATAGCTTGATTTCTTGACTTTTGAACTTTTGTAGGGCATATCAAAGGAAGAAGGAGCAAAATCTAGCTCTCACTAAAAGAGGCTCTACCTCGATCCAAAGAGGATCTCCCTTGACCTCCTAGCAAAATCCAAATCCAATCTCATCTGCTCTCCCTTATGACAAAGGCAAGGAGAAAGTTGTAGCTGGCAATCCTTTCAGACAGACAATGGTGATTCCTCTGTAGAATATGGAGGATTTCGATTTATTGTTATCTCCACGACAGGTTGGTGAAAAATACTGTTGAGATCATATTCGTCCTTTCCTAAAGCCAACATATTGGTACAAAAGGCTTCTAATAGAAACCGAATTAGTTGATGTTGTTCACCGATATAGAAGTGAAACAAACAACATGATTGCATTTTCAAAAATCACGATACTAAAATTTATCTCTTTAGAAGAATGGCGAAATAGCCCCTATCATCTGTGTCTACACTTTAGCCTTGATATGAGTCCAAGAGGGTATAATTACTAGGATTACTAGAAAGCATGGGATGTAGTTTTATGCTTCCTATGCTATTCCCACACTTGGTTCATCCAGTTTCGTCTGAGATCTCCAAAAGAGATTCTGATTGGTTTAGAACATGGTTTATTATTTGGGGTCCTCATCTGGATTATTTACCCCAAATAATTGTTGATTCTTTTCCAGATAATTTTAGCAAAGAAAATGTTGATTATCTTGAAAAAAGGAAGATGTTTCTGTGGTTTAGGATAATATATGAACTCCTTTGGATCCTGAAATGGGATTATGGTTTTATTGACGACAATCATGGTGTTTTGGATTATGGTTTTGTTGACAACGATTGATAAGCTAATATTTATATATATTTTACATCAAATTCACTTGTCTTTTCTTAGTTAGTTCCTTATGTTTTTGAGCTATTTACTTTGATTTTGTGTTTTGTGGGATTTGTCAAGCAAAGAAAAGAAAAATAGCACAAGTGAAATTTTAAGTAACAAGTTCGTCAAAACTGCCTGTGCAAATCAGCTGATTTTGGAAGCAAGTTGCGGATAGCTTAGAATGAATTAGAGAATAAGCCTTATATGCATGGAAAGCTACGGATGTCTATTTGCTGGATCATTTCACGGATTGTTAATATCATGTTTCTAGAAAAAGTTATGGTCATTTTAACATTGAAAGGTTCCCAAGAGGCTGAGCAGTTTGTAATTGACAAGAAAGCATTGAAAGCAATAAATCCAATAAATCTAGCAGCCAAAACTGATGTAGCCAAGAACAAGCCAACTGACACCTATTTAAATATAAGAGGAAATGTAAGATTAAGTGGGACTAATGGGCATATAGGCTACCTAAAGAGTTACAATTGTTTTACCATTTCCTCCCACTTATTGTCATCACTAAATGGCTGTTAGTGGGGTGAGTTATGGAGAAGAAACTGGGGCAGCAAGCAAGAACAAAAAGGTTGCAGGTTGCAGCGGCAAAGGTGGAAGAGAAAAGCAAAAAAAAATAGAAAAAAAAAAGAAGAAAAAAGAAGGTTGCAAGTTGCAGTGGAAAGGAAGGAAAAAAGACAAGGTAGCAGCGTTGGGGAAGGAAGGAGAGGAATGAGGAAATCTTGGCATTCTCTTCTTTCCGTTTTATCTTCTCAAACTCATGTCTTTCTTTTGGTTTTATTTAAGGATTAAGTGTAACTAATTTTTAGTAGTTAGGGGTTGTTTTGAAGCCCCAAATATGATTGCAAGTTTGTTATGACATTTCGTTTGAATTTGTTTTATGAATGGATGAAAATTGGTTCATTACTTGTCTCATTGATGAATTCTTTATATTTTTTCTATGGATGCATACTTAGTAAGCATATCTAGGATTCTAATGCTATGAATATGTGTGTGCTTGCCTTTGTTGAATGAGGACCTACATATGTTCTAGAGTAGTAGTTGTTAATTGCAATTAACATGTGAACCAATTTCTAGGATAAGTAAGACAACACTAGTACTTACGATGCCGTGTGATGACTCAAAACTCTTTTCGTTCTTAATGATTTCTACTTGTTAAATCTATGAACACGCCATTCTAGATTGCATGCTAGGGACTAAGTTAAGTTGAAAACGACATTCTCTTAGCATACTACATAAGAAAGAGTAATAGACTAAGTTCTAACATTGAGCCAACTTGAGCATCTTCATCCGGAAATAAAAGGAATTTGAATGAAACATAACACGTTTTTCTTAATTTGTGAACTACTTAAAATCTATTTTTGTTTTGTTTTTGTTCGATTTAATTTAAATAGCAAATCAACTCCAAAAATCCCAACAATTTATGTGAGTGTCTCTATGTGTCTAGTGTCTACATAAAATTTCGTAGACTTTAGATAAGTATAAGTCGGTCTATTAATTATTTTTCAATTGCTGGTCAGTAGGGACAGTAACCCAGTTTTTGTGACATTTTAAGTAGTTGGATAAAAGAATCTTCTGCGGGAAAGACCCTTATTTTCATATGCTACAATTGACAAATCTTAATGTTAATAAGGAAAATCAATAGGACATTTATGTGCTGCTTTGTGGTGTGCTTTTAATCCTATCAACAATTATGGTTTTGAATCATCTCAAGCTAAACGTTTTTAAATCTAGAAGAATCTTGCCTGATAGGCAGAGTGCAGTTGAACCTTCCTGTTCAACCCCCAAATGATCATCTTCATCAAAGACTGAAAAACTTAAGTCTTTAATCGAGTCCAGCCTATCTTGACGGTCTAGATGACGATGAGATGGAATTTGAAGTTGTGCCATCTCAACATAATATGGACGAAGACTATGATGATGACAATGAGGACGACTGCTATAGAATATGTCCTCCTATCCGTCCAAAGAAATAAAGCATGAAATGATTTTTTTTTTCTCTGATTAAAGAGAAAATAATGATAAGATCCTGTCTAATAGTTAGATGACACAATTATTCCTTTTTTCAATAATTGTCCTCTGGTTCCTATAGCGGTTTGTTGGTGTGTGTTTTTTCAAGAATATTTCAACAATCCCATGTGAAGCTGAGTCAGTGCCATGCATAAAGTGAAGGTGCCGCTCATTATTGTAGGCTGCTTTAGGATGCTCCGCTACCTCTTCGACACCTGGCTTTTGAGTTTGCTTTTAGTTTTCTATTTAAAGAGCCTCCAAGCTTAGTTGTTTGTGTGCTTAAGACTTTCACATTGTAAAATATACTATTGAGTGTTCTTCTTTGAGTGTTGTCTCTCTTTTCAACTTTAGTGTCATCCTGTAACATTGAAGATTAATAAATTAATGTGAGTTTGTGTCCCTACTTTATGCCTATTTTATTATTTTTTATTGTTGTCTTTACTTATCCTTTACTTCATCTTTGTGTATTTCAATTCATAATTATTGTATAGTTATCTTTATACATATATTCTCTACCTATTTATAGACTTAATTATAAATTAAAGCAAGATTAGACGTTTTTAATTACTCTAACGTCTCTGGGCTACATACACACACACACACACACACACACACACACACACACATATACAGGCCCTTTTATGCAAAGGGATCCCTATTTTTTTCAAAAAATGGGGATTAGGTGTGGGGCCCACTCCACATTGAACTTCAATGATCCGAACCATCTATTTTGTAAGTCTCGATTCATAGGTTATCCTTACAAAAATTTAATTCTATCCGAAACTATTTGCCTATTTAATTGTCAAAATAAAATTTCGTTGTTTCTTATATAACAAAGTATTCATTAATTTCTTTAAACTCAATTAGATGTTTTAAACATTTCCAATTTGGCTAATATTTTGCAAGAATGATCTATGAGATGCAATTTGAAAAATAAACAGTTCAGATTGTTAAAGTTCGATGTGACGTGAACCTTACAACTAATCCCTATTTTTATAAAAAAAAAAATGAGAATCCCTTTCCTTAAAGGTTATATATATATATATATATATATATATGAATGTGGTTGCAACTGACGTGAAAAATAGCAGAAGGCCTTTCCAAAGCAGATGCAACTGTTTTATTCACACCTCGCAATTAGTTTTTGAATTAACCTCGAAGACACCAAAACAGTGTGTGAATAACCTTTCAACGGACTTATAAAAACATAGTATATACGCAGGTTTCCTAGCAGTGTGTAGAATTTTGTTTTTTAAATTATTATTATCAAGGGGATGGGGGAAGTTTTGAAATTATTATAATAATAATTTAAAAGATTAGAGCTTCAAAATGGGGACGCATAGGTAGAAACTAAACACTTTATTTACTAGGATAGTGTGTAGACCACACCCAACATACTTAATCAACCCCCCACATTTATTTTTTGAATTAAATATTATCGTAATGCATCTCACATACTAACAACTCTCACACCTCACACTTTCTACATACACCCATCACCCGAACTCTTTGTCGGTTTCCACGAACAAAATTTGTGTGCCCTTCCCACTAGATCGTCTTCTTCACCATGTACAAAATACCGGGAAGAAGCGGAGGAAATAATATTCATATCAATAGCCTAAATAACTATTCAATTTTTCTGCACATTTAGGTTTATGTCCATTTGATTGTTTCGTTTACCATCAATTGGGGGTTTCTGTCAATTAGGGATTTTAGATTTCGTACTTGAAGAAATTGGATCAGAAACATGGAATGCAAGCCAAGCCGTGCAAAAAAAATAGAATAGGGTATTTGCAAGATGCAGTCTTAGCAAGTAAATTCAAAAGGTTGTTTGAGTGAATTTCGAAAGCTGGCCGTCATGATTAAGCCATCTCATTGAAGATGATTACTTCTATTGACTCGAGTAGAAATAGTGTGAGAAATAGGACAAGTTGCCCTAAGTTGTATCATGAAACAAACAAGTTGCCCCAAAAACATATTCCTCCAAGTCAAAAAACAAACAAGTTTAATTTGTCTGAAGAAATTTTAGCTAGTCAAATGAATATTATAAATTGTTGTAAATAGTGTGAATGCCATTGTAAATGTGAGCAATGAAGTATGACCATACCTTTATAACATTGTCAATAAAATGTATTGGTAGGTTTGTTAGTTGAAAGGCTGTTCGCCTATAAAACAATCATCCAAGTAAGAAAGGAGAAGATATAATAAAAGAGGAAGAAAGAAAGAAAATGAGCGGAAGGAAGAAAAGATAGAAGAGAGATGTAGAAGAAATATATATACGAGAGAGGAAAGAAAATAGCGAGAGTTAGCTTTGTACTTCTCTTATTTCAGATAATGAAATAAAGTACGATTGTTGCCTTGAGGATGTAAGCACACTTACCGAACCTCATAACTATTATGTCTTATTTACTTTATTATCCACTGCACATATATACTCAATTTCACAACACATTATCAACACAAGAAGCTCTTGTATCAGTGGAAAGCACAACGCTATAAATCCAGTGAAGCACTGCCTACCTCTCACCTATGTTGATTGGAATCTCACAGATAAGAAATCCTTTTATTTTATCCTCGTACCTTTGTACGACTAGTTTTCCTAAAGCAAGTATATATCTTGTTGTAAGACTGTATATCATTATTTGCAGAAGCGAAAAAGTACAGACTTGAAAGTCACAAAAAAACCAACAATCGTATTACAAGCTTTGAAACTCCGACTTCTTGTGCTTGAGCAAAAATATTTCCTTCATAAAAGTTGTTCCTTATCCTCTCTCCATGACATATCAAACTCCTAAAAAGATTCAACGATGAATTCATTCCAAATCTTAGAAATATTTTAGACCCGAAATCCGTAGAAAAACTGGCATCCATGTTAGCAGCTTTTAAACTCCAACTTTCTGACCTCGGATGCAAACACTTTCTTCATTAAACTTGTTTATTATCCTCTCATCCATTCCATAATAGAGTTAGATCCAATAGTTTGATCTTCCTATAATTCTTTAACACTATCCAAGATGCATGACCACGGTTAAAAAGAAAAATGAGAGTATAGTAAGTTAATGTTTACTTTTTCCTTATTATGGTTTAATTTAGTTATTAATGTGATTGGTACGGTATAATCTCTCATCCTATACATTATCTATATATAAAAGGGAGCACCCTAAAATGGTGAAACATTCAAAATATCATAAATTGCCCCTCAAGAATTTTAAAATGGCAATTGAATTAAAGGGAGTTAAAATAATTCAACAAATATTAATTTTAATGAATTTAAAATTTAAAACATCAAAATTTTAAACTTTAGAGAAAAAAAATAACAAAACTCCACATTAGTGGGTGGTTTATGTTTAACTTCTAATTTATTTTAAAAATATATAAAATTAAAAAAAAAACTTGAATTTGTTAATTTATTTTGTAAAGAATTGTAAAAGAAAACTATTAGTTAAAACACAAAGGCCAATTGTCACACGCGTGACAAGAGGGTAGTATATATTATAATATGAATGATACATATTGATCATCCTCATCCTTCCTATCTATATATATGATAAATTAGGTTCTCATTAATTGAAACTTTACTTTTTTAAAATTTTTTTATCAAAGTTCCTTGACTTCTCTCCATGTCATTAGTTGAATACTACGTTATTTAATAGTTACCATATGTCAATTCTAAAAATCAAAAACTTATTAATCATTTCTAAATATATCTTTTTAGTATTTTTTTTTTCATATATTTCTATTTATAATTTGCACCCTTTTTTCTTACTTGTACCAATATTCTTTTGAGTTTTAACTTGTACCCATAATTTTGAATTTTAATATGTATCCATATTTTTTGTTTAATCTGTGCCCTTTTTTTTTTTTTTTTTTTTTTTTGTGACTGTATCTGTGCTAATTATGTGTATTTATTTTATATTTAAGTATATCAATAGTTATTCCCTAAAATTTATTAATAATTACGTGGGTACATTAATTTTTTTGCTAGAGCTATGTGAAAAATAATATTACTCTATTATTGATTTGTGGGGTATTAAATGCATAAATGCAAGAGTTAAATCCATTAAATGATACTAAGGACTTTGATCAAACTATTTAAACAAATAAGGTTTCATTCTAACAATTAGGTTGACTAGGGATATGAACCAAAATAACCCATATATATGCATGTGGGTGTGTGTGTGTGCACGTGTGTGTGTGTAATGGCGCAGCATTGTCGCCCTTCTAATAATAACAATTATTATCTTTAAGTTGTGATTTTTATGTGAATGGTGCTAAATTAAAACCTTGTCACAATCTTTACTTATTCAAAAGCAATTTATTTATAATGGCAGGAATTACCATCCTTTGCTTTAATTTATTTACTGTACTACATTTTGTCAAGATTATATACCAGGACCCGAAGTTCCTTGATCAAATTAGAATTTGAAGTTCCTTGATCCTCATCGTATATAAATATTGAACTTGAAGTTTCATTATATAAAAAGATTGGACCTGAAGTTTCTTGATCCGCATCTTGTAAAAAGATCGGACCTGAAGTTCCTTGATCTTCATCATATAAAAAGATCAGACCCGGAGTTCCTTGATCAAAATTAAAACCTGAGGTTTTTTAATCAATTGAGAGAACATCGTTTCCTCAACTAAATTAAAATTGTCACATCCCAGACCAGCTCCGCAGTAGCACGATATTGTCCGTTTTGGGCCTCGGCCACACCCTTATGGTTTTGTTTCTGGGAACTCACACGAGAACTTCCCAGTGGGTCACCCATCCTAAGACTGCTCTTGCCCAAACTCACTTAACTTCGGAGTTCCGATGGAATCCGAAGCCAATGAGTTCCCAAAAGGCCTTATGCTATATGGAGGTGGGCATGTACATATAAGGCACATCACCCCCTCTCTGTTGGTTGATGTGGGATGTTACAAAAATGATGGCCATAAGCACCGCAGTTCACATACTAAAATGAGGGCCAAAAGGTCCTTGATTCATGTAAATCAAGACCATAAGTTTTCTTAATCCATTTACAGATTAGATATAGGCATGAATTCCAAAAAAATATGAACATAGAGGTTCTGAAAATGTGGATATTGAGAATAAATTTTGCGTACATATGTTTAATATTTTGATCTGAAGTTCAAAATATAAATAATGTCAAGAACTTGAAGTACTAACACTTCGTGTAGACATGTGTTTATATGGTATGAATTAATGATCGAAAGTTTCCCCATACCTCTTTTTATTTTCTTTTTTTTTCTTTCCTTTTTGGGAGTAAGAAAATGATAAACTTAGAAAAACTCGATTTAGTTACCATTGACATCTTAGGCAAGAAATACGTTATGGGGATGCTTGAGAACTCATGTGGAAGCATATGATATTAGGGAATGTCAATGATTCATATTAATGGAACCAAAAGTTTCCACAATTTCCTATATCTAGCAAGCTAAACTAGAAGTTTCATGCATGTATAAAAGAGAAAATTTTTCTATATATACATATGCATACACATGAGTTACAACTACAACGAAAAAACTGAGCCTTCACAAAGGTTGATCATGTGAAGTCCCAGTACTTGGCAAAACTCCAAGAGGGAGAAGCACTGAATTCCTTTGGAATATAACCACGAACCTCTAGTGGTCACTTTGAATTCGACTTTCAAATACATGTAGCTGGTGAAGCTTTGTTCTCATCTTCATCGAGTAATTATTCGCAAGTTTGTGCAACTCTTAACTTTCATACTCGAGTCCTCTAATCTCTTGTCTAAGACCTGCCACCTCAGGCATTAATGATTCGACTTGGCTAGTTCGAGCAAGTAGACGTTGGCCCTATGTTGGATATAAAGCTTGCACACTTAACACTGAAAGTCGAAAAGTCTTGAAGAATCAATTCATCAAACATTTTTGGAAGTATTCTTTTATCTTTGGGGGTGAGAAGGTTCCTAACTATTACTGTGGCAGTTATATCATTCTTCAACACTGAGTTTGCAACTGTAAGAGAACCATTAGAAGATAACAATGAAAGGCACAATATATTGTCCTGAGGAGGCACATGCGCATCTTCCACAAATTTCAAATCAAAACAACAATCAGATGGGCAAGCCATTTTTAGAAATAATGAAAGAAAAACAAAGTCAAATAAATTGAAATCTTAGAAATGCAACAGAGCCAATTTCAACGAACGGTCAACTTTCCAAATGTGCATTTTGGGTATAATTGATGCTTCTATAAAAGGAGAGGCAATGGTCATTTGCCAAAAAATCGAAGGGACACCCTTCCTCGATTTTCAAAAGTCCGGATTTTTCTAAATAAAGTTCATTGGCATTTCTCAAACGCAATCTCAGCTTTCCAGATATCATGGGTAACTTGTCTAAATATCTCTGACAGTGTTGAAACACTTGAATTTTATTGTTCCAACAATACTACTGTTGCCAACAAGCGTGGATAATACGGTCCCAACTACACCATTATTTGCCATTAGGAAATTACCTATATATGTTGACCTTCGTCCTCCATGGCAAGGAAAACCTCCAAAAATGCATAACTCTTTTTCCTTGTCGAGAATGCATCTTCAACCAAGCTTCTCAAAATATTCAGTATTCCTCCTCTTTGAGAATACCTCTTTAACCAAATCCCTCAAGGTGCCCAACTTTCCTCAGCAAGAAAATATTTTTGATCGAGAAGTTTTAGATCAGCATCAAATTATTCTACTGTTTTTCTTCAAGAACAAAACTATCACATATCATCATAGTCCAGAGTAAAAGTATCTCATATCATGTTTTTTTCCTATCTTTTCTTTTGCCTTTGCTCTTACATGCAAGATAAAGGAAAAGAGAGTAATCAGTTAGAACCTGAAATCAAATTTCTGGTCCAGAACTGATTGTTTGGAACCTTGCCCAACTGCTAACTTTACATTGCTCTTGAGTAATCATCTTCAACTATTATTGATGCGAGATTTTAAGTCACCAACACCTCAGAACAGTTGATACAATATTGGCTCTTTACATTGAAGTTGTTAAGCTTGAATGAGTCATTAAAAACTGATGTTTTGAAGGATCATTGAAAGGCAAAAGGTTGCGCACAACTTTTGTTGTGTAGGAGGCTGGAGGAAAAGGACTAACGATGAACCCATGGGACTTTAAACAGAGAAAATGAGTGGCTAACTAAGTGAATGGAAGACCAAGGTTCAATGATGGGAATCCTACTCATTGCCCCAACAAACTCTACCTGAGTCTACCTGAGTTAATGACAACCAAATGACAAGAACGATTTCAATTATTATTTTGTCTCGGTTTATATCATACAAATGATGTACAAAAAGGTTTTGAAAATTAGTAATTAATTACCAAATGCATTAACATGTTACAAAGATACGACATGGGTTAAAGACTCAATAAGACAACCATAGACTTGACACTACTAAATTGTTGCATGCCCAAAGCATGGCAACCGCCACATAGATTTAAGCTCCAAAGGGCAATCCACGAACATGGCTATTTTAATATGTTCCATGCTTGAATCATGGTAGACGTATAGGTTCCAATGAGTCAACTCCCTAAAAGTGGAGATTAAAAATCCGAGCTCTATAACAGACGTTATGATCCAAATTCTTCAATCAATTCATCTAATCCAAACTCCCATGACATGACATAAGGTTCTTAATTGAAATCTGAAATTGTAATACACTCATGTAAACATGAATTCTCATTGTGAAACTTGTTCATTTCAATGGAGAACTATATATTATGTGCCCGAAATATATGTCCATAAGTAAGTTCCTCAAGTATACACAGAAACAAAGTGCTTTGTATAAATTTAAAAGGAGAATGTGTATGAAGTATAGTAAATCCCCAAAGAATTCAAATTGCTTAAAGTAAGCCCTAGAAGGGTAAAGCACAAATTACATGTACTCAATGTCAATAGATGGTTTAAATTGCCTTATTGAATACTTTCATTACAATATTGTTGCAACATACTAAATCTCTTGGAAAAGTTGATATTAGATTGGGTCCTGAACAGTCTAGAATGATTATAAAGTGTTGAAAGGAATATTGTTTTGAGCTAGATATCGAACAATATGTCAATACGTTTCTTATCCACCAAAAGAATTATGGTATTAAAGAGCCATTTGTATTGAGGATCATGGGTTGAACACTCAAAATGATAATCAATATTTAGACACTAAGAAAGATCATTCATTCTTGTGAGGGAAATGATGAGTTGATACTTGGTCCTAAAGTAGCGTATCTTAGTGAAGTATGTGCCTTACTCTATTTAGCACAATACACTAGAGCAAATGTTACATTTTACATGAAGCACAATGCCAATATATGGGCATTGGAATAAAATAAAGTTTACATATTGTTATCTCCAGGAAATATAGACATGCACTTGTTCTATTCCAAAGAACTCACTAATAGCGATGGTCTTATCGGGCAAGCAATATTTGAATATCTCTCTGGCCTGCATATAGACCGTCACATAGCAAATTTGTATTTATATATGGAATTAGATTGATCCTACATCACTCCAAATCTCTACCAAAGTGTACATTCCAAAAGTTGGTGCATGGTATCAGATTACGTCAACTTAGTAATCAGTTACATTGAAGAATGCAGAACCAAGGGCAGATAATCATTAAGGGAGCACCCAAGACATGTGTGTTGTACTTTTTTTCCTTCAACTAGGATTTTTCATACTATGTTTTTCCTAGCAAGGTTATAACAAGACAATCGATATTGATACATGGGCATCCAAGGGGAGTATTCTAAATGGTGTTAATGCTCATTATAAATGTGTGCAACCAAGGTATGACCATACCTTTATAACATTGTCAAAGAAAGTGCCTTTGTAGGTTTGTTAGGTTGAAAGGCACTTTGCCTATAAACAATCATCAAAGCAAGAGAGGAGAAGACATAGCAAGAGGGGGGGAAAGAAAGAAAAGGAATGAAAGAGAGAAAAGACATAAGAGGGATGTAGAAGGAAAATATCAATGAACTATACCAATGCTAGAGAGGAGAGAAAATAGTGAGAGTTATCTTTGTACTCCTATTATTTTAGATAATGCAAGAAAGCACTACTGCTGCCCCGAGGACGTAGGCACACTTGCTGAACCTCGTAACTATTGTGTCTTATTTACCTTATACTCCACTGCACACATATCATCAAATTCACAAATAAAGATATATTTGATAAATTATTGTAATGAATTGTGTCGTTCACTATAATGGAGGGTGAAAGTGGCTTTGAGAGCTTGAAGAGAATAATACAACCCTACAAATAATTTTAGTTGTATTCATAATTTAGATGTTTTTGGGGAGGATTTCTTTAAGGGACAAAACTTTTGTACATTTGGTTTTGTGACAATTTTGATGCAAAATTATTATAATGGGGAAAGATTTATATTTTATTTACTCTTTTACCATTGTTCTCTCCATAATGGCGAGTCTCACAATGATGCTTACATTTTTGTCTAATGCTTAAATTATCGTACAGAGCTTTTCATTACAATACTGTAAGATATCCTCCTCTTGCTGCATAATTATGCTATTTTCATCTTTTGCTTATTTTCTGCCAATTGCTCTAGGCTTCCATCTTGTTTCCGATGTTGTGCAGTTCTACTTCTGTCATATTATTCCAATATTGTTTATCTCTTTCTTCCAGCTCTGCTTGTCTGTCACCATCTTCCTTTATCTTATAATAATGTTGCAATTTTTTCTTTGATGTCTTGTGATTTCCAGTAAGATTGATTGTAGATCTTCACTTTGTTGTAAATATACATCACTATCTTCTGCTACTAATGAAACATCATAATTGAAATCTTAAAACTCTTCTAATGCTAAAAATTGGCTCCCGCGTTATCTTAAGATGTGTCGTTGTTTAGAAGTCCATCTATGGGCTGATATAAAGAATAATTTGAAAGATTTTTCATTTATTGTAGCTATATGTCTCGCCTCCTCTTTATGCATGTGTTTATACCTGGCGCACTACTAATGAAGTTGATACATAGTTCCTTTTATTTCTCTAAATAATTTTCTTTTACTTGATTAAGCTTTGCTGAGAAACTTTCTACTTGATTAAGCATTGCTGAGAAACTTTCTAACTATGAACTATGATTAATAAACATTTTTTCAAGATAACTTAAATCTAGTAATTAGTTTGGTGTGACTTCTACTTCATTATGCCCTCCCTTATGCTTTATAACTAAAATGCCAATTTTGGAAATTTCTCATATTGATCCTAGCTAAGGCCATGCTTGTTGAGGTAAAAATAATACTAAAAATCAAGAAGACAACACGTGGACTTTTTCCGGAAGAAGACAAGATTACCCTTATTAAATGGGCAATGCCCATAAATATTCTCACATGTAGTTCAACATCCCACACTCGGGCCATGTGACACCAGTGATTGATATTTTCCTTCTTCATGCTAGAATATGTTTAGTATAATGGCACAAGTAAGGGTGTCGAATCCACAGGGACTAATTGGACCTATATAATCACTTGTTTTGCAAGAACTCTTTACTAGAGAAATAAAACTAATCAATGTAGGCAGATTTGTTGTTGTACCTTGAAAGCATAAAGAAATGAAGTAAACACAAAATGAATGAATCAACAGCTAATAAAATGAGATAGTACCAATGGAGATGAAGCTAGGGATTCGATTTTACCATTGCTAACCCAAGGCCATGCTTGTTGAATCAGATTATACTCATCCATCTACCTATTTCTTGAGTTTGTTTCACTTAGATATGATCAACCATATGATGTGTGGATTTGATCAAATGTCTCTAATCATGAGCCTAATTGTGATGTGCAACTTTGGTTCCTAATCAAGAATATGTAGTGCACAAGAAACTTTCACAAAACCAAAGGGAACACTCGGCAGGATGTTTGCAAAACATTCCCTTCATTCATTCACATATCCACCAAGATTATGCATGATGTGTGCTTTAATCTTGGCTAAACAACCTATGGTTAATTCAAATGATGATCAAGCATTAAAATCAACACACTAAGTCACAATTAAATCGGAGAATGAAACAAGAAATAGATAGATTAAATGAGAATTCTGAATTAACTACATGGCAATCTTGCAAGGCTACATCGAATCCCTAGAGAGAGATTAGTTACACTTCATGTTTACAAAAGGTTTGACATAAACATATATAACATGAGTGAACATAGGATTAAGAAGAAAGAACCCTTGAAGCAAAACTGATGTCGAAATCCCTTAAGAGTTGCCTTCGGTGTTGGTGCTCCAAGTGTGTTGTAAATGAAGGTGGAGCGGCTAAGGTTGAATGGTTTCTGCGAATGGGAGAGTGTATGGAATGGAATGAAGAGATTGTGTAGAAATGGAAGGGGATTTGCGGCAAAAGGGAAAGATTGGATGTGTTTGTGGTGTCTTGTGTATGAAAATGAGATGTGTTTTTTGTGTATGAATGCATGGGTTTTTATAGGGGGAATGGGAGAATAAGTGGGTGATTGTTTAAGAGTGAATGTGGTTGTTATGATTGAGAGTGCATGTGGATGAAATAATGATGGAAAAAGAGCTAGGTTGTTGGTGTGTGAATGCATGTGTTGAATGATTAGAGTGCATGTGGGTGAATATGTGGTTGAAATGATGAAGTAGGAAGGTGGAAATGCATGTGTTGAATTGGTGGTGCAATGATGAAAGAGTAAGTGCATGTGTGTGTGAATGGTGGTGCAATGATGAAAGAGTAAGTGCATGTGTGTGTGAATGCATGTGGCTAAGGGTTGTTGATTGGGCTAGAGGTTTTGCATGGCTCAAAGGATTGTTTGATTGGGCTAGGCCCTTTGTTTTATGTCCAAAGTGCATACAAGGCTTTCAAATTCGTCCAACACTTTGGCTCCAAACATATGCTATCCATTCCAAGCCCAATTTTGCTCCAAAATGCTCCAAAATGCATCTTTTTGCTTCCTTAGCCATATGAACCTAAAAACACACGAAAATGGCTTAAACTACTAAAACAACTATGAATTAACAACATAGGTGCACGAAAACAAGCTAAGTAAGTCGCCTAAATATGCTCCTATCAAATTCCCCCACACTTAGCTTTTGCTAGTCCTCGAGCAAAACAAAATAATAACAAATAAACAAAACGACACTAAACAAGTGAAACACAACCTAAACCTTCCAACAACCGTCTTAGGGATTTCCAATGCACATGACAAGTTAAAAATCATTATTCTCACAGATTTTAGCCATCTTTACACTTAAGTACATTCTTAATCATAGTCACCACATACTAGTTCACAATTAAGCAATTAAAACACATTTCAAATGTAGTAACATGCTTTAGAGAATTTACTCAATTCCTTACTAGAATGCACTCTATTTTCACACAGATTTTCTGACTACACACCCTACACTAGTTATATGTGAGAGATTGATGTAAACATGAAAGACTAGTATCTCACATATGTTATAACACAGAAAGCATTTTCTGGATTTACGATAATGACATGAATATGATCTCATGAATGGAATGCTACTACTTAGAATGAGAACCAGTGATTCCATAAGCTCATATCAAATCCAAACTCCACATTATTGAACACATAACGATCAAGATAGAAGTCAAAGGGGTGTAACGGGGCTAGGGTATTGGTTAACAATGAAAGGTGAAGGATAAACAAACATTCTTAAAGCAATAGTGAGCAAAGTATTGAATTAGGCACTTAGAATTCCCTTTAGAGCGCGGAAAACAACTTTTAGACTAATAGGGGAAATTCAAACAACTCTTATTTTTCTTTTCTTTTTCATTTTTTTTTTCAAATTTTTTTTCTTCTTTTTTTTTTTTTTTTTTTTTTTTTTAGCCGTGCCTATGGCACAACAACTCTCATCAATAATCCTTCCCCCACACTTATTTTCTGCAACATATTAATCAAAAAGGAATTCATTTTCCGTCATGCTTACTATGCTTTAAGAACAAAGGCATGGATGGTCCTATTCTGGGCTAGGTAAGGATAACATAGGTTAACAAAGAACATAGGCTAAACAAGGCTCAAAAGGGGTTAAAACTTACAACAAATACGAAATATGGGAAGTAAGGCTATTTGGCTATGGTGGCAACTACACAACTTTATCTTGATATATGTTATGCAATTCAATGTCATGCTTTGAATGAAATGGATATAAGTTCTAGCATTTAGTTCTATCATGATACAATTGCATTCTAAGTAGCAACCAAGCAAGGAATAATGAGATCATGCAACAACTTTAGAAAACAAAGAATCACAGAAAATAACTCTCCAAAGAAGGTAATGGCTCGAGTCTCACAGGGTTGTAGCGTTTGTTTGAGTTCCTTCCTTCAAGCATGTTACAAAAACGAATTTTTCTTTTATGATTGCATGTGAAGTCATACATTATAACCATAACCAAGCATATACAAAGAGTAAATCAAACTTTCATCCATGTTTATAACTCTTTTTAACCGTCATGCAATTACAAACCAAATCCTTATCATTGTGTTGGAAGGTACCCTAAGACACAAACACACAAAAAGCACTTAAAACACTCTTTTTAGGCTTTTCAAAACATTTTTTTCAAATTTTTATGTGATTTTCGGAGTTATAAAACAAAACACACTAAAACACTCTAAAACAATTTAAAAACACCTTAAAACAGCAAGGAACAACATTTGAAGTTATGGGTGATAAAATCCCACGAATTTGCATTAACAACATTAGTTACCCCCCCCCCCCCCACACTTAAATCAAACATTGTCCTCAATGTTTTAAGCATAGATTCACACAAAATATAAGTAAACACACAAAAAGCACTTAAACATACTAAACATGGCAAAATGTAATTAACAAAGAGAAGAGTTTAGGGACGCAAATCTGGTTATGGAGTGTAAATTCCCTCTTCTCCTTGGTGATTGCATTGAGGCTTTTATCTTTGTGATTCCACAGGCTTACTCTTGAACTGGTTTCCGCCCATCGTTGATTTTCCTTTGTGCTACATAATCTTGAACTGGGCAGCAGGATTCTTTTGGTCTTCCCCGAAGGTCTGAGCTTACCCCTTTTATCTGTTTCTTTGTTCAATCTTTGCAGGAGTGGTCCCTTCTCTGGAAGTGTATCAACCGTTGAAGATGACTACTCGAGAGCAATGCTAGGTAAGCAATCAGGAATAGATTCCAGGCAGTTGGCTCCAGAACAGAAGACTGACTCCAAGTGCTGGCTGATTGCTTCTTTCACTTTGCCATGCGAGTAAGAACAAGGACAAAGAAAAAGACAGGGAAAGAGCATGATATGAGATACTTTTGCTTTTGACCTTGATGATATGAGATACCTTTGCTTTTGAAGAAGCGGTGAATGAATCAGCACACTTCAATCCGTCGTTTCCTCCTGGGTCATCTGTACTCCAGGCATCTGGTATCATCTTTGGGGAAGAAGAAAGAATTGAGTATTTCGAAAGGCTTTGCTGGGAGTGCGCCCTCAGAGGTGAGGGAGAGTTGGGCATTTTCTTCAGGTTTTCCTTGCCATAAAAGATGAAGGCCGACATATATAGAGATAATAACAAGTGGTGGTACCATTCTTTTACCCTTGTCGACAGACGTTTTGATCCCGCAAATCCGGCTTTTTGAAATATTGGCGCCTCTTCGATCTTTGAAGACGCCTCTTCGATTTCTGAGCAGGCGCCCCTTCGATTTCTGAACGACGCCCCTTCGCTTTCTGAATGACACGTGGTAGTGCAGATGCGGCTCCTTTTGACAAAGCTGCACGCGTCTTCTGAAAAGCAGAGAAAGCGTCGCCGAACTTTGCGCTTGTCGGCTAAAGATGTGTAGTTGCGATGATGGCCTTCACGTGTTTTCAGCTTTGTCAGAAATCTTTTGACAAAGTTGAACGCGTTTTCTGAAAAGCTGAGGGAGCGTCGCCTAACTTACGCCGGAAAATCCGGCTCTTTGAATCGGTGGACGCGTCGCTTTGGCTTTTTATAGAGCTATCGATCACTGCCAACATACACACTCTGAAGATTTCCCATTCTTGAAAATCGTCTCCGGCCCTTCGAAATTTAACTCCATCCACCCCTTCTCATTGAACACTTTTGAAAAATGACTAACTCATCGAACCTTAGCTTAGATTTGAGTCTCAGCAGCGATCCGGTTGCGCCCCGTCAAGGTAATGTATGGCGCCCTTCTTTTTTATCTTCTAATGGTCCTCTTTCAGGTGAAAACTCCATGATGACCGATGCAACAACAGCTACGATAGTAGCTAGGAACCTCCTTACTCCTAAGGACAGTAGGCTGCTTTCAGGACGGTCCGATGAGTTGGCCGTTCAAGAGTCTCTCGCTCTCAGCGTTCAATGTGCAGGCTCTGTGTCCAACATGGGCCAACTCCTGCTTGCTCGGTCCCGCCAAGTGGAATCGTTGATGGCAGAGGTGGAAAGTCTTAAGCAGGAGATCAAACAGCTTAAGTACGAGAATAGAAGTTTGCATGTGCTTGCAAATAACTATTTGTCGGGCATGAAGAGGAAGCTTGATGAACTGCAAGAATCTGAGGGTCGAATTCACAGTGACCGTCAAAGGCTTGCGGCTTATCTCCAGAGGCACCTTTTTCCTGGGTCATCCAGCGTTTGGCCAAGTATTGAGGTCTGGAATGCTCCCGCTCCGATGCCTCCCGCTTCGATGCCTTCTGCTCCGACGCCTCGTAGTGGGGCTTCACGTAAACATCCTTTGTGAAGGCTCATCTTTCTGCCATGTTTATTTATTTATTTATTTTTTTTTTTTTTTTTTTTTTTAATCAAATCAACCGGCATGGAATTGATCTTTGAATGGAGGGTGATACTTGAAATGATCCGGTAATGGTTTAAATTCTAGAGTGGATGCCTGAATCATTAACAACATATTAGTATAAAAGAAAATTGAAATTCGGGAAGGCGGCTTACCTTTGAGCTCCGACATGAACTTAAAAATAAACACCCCTTCAAAAGTTATGACATGTCCCGTGTCATAAAACCCTTTTTCATAGCAACCCAATAGTTTGTCTACAAACATAGCCCTCATATACATTCGTATTAGTAAGCAAAAACACACTTAGTAAGCAAAAACACACTTAACCAAAACTAACACAACTAACACAAAAAAACACAAACCTTCAAAAAAAACACAAACCTTCCATCCCACACCCAAACCTAACCAAAGCATTGTCCTCGATGCTTAAAATTGTATGTAATGCAAGTAGGCAAAGAATATGGAATGGTGACAACATAAACACAAAATGAGGAAAGAACACAAACCACACTAGGTTGCCTCCTAGTAAGCGCTTTATTTAATGTCTAGGCAAGACATGGTAGCTTGTTCACGGTGTTGTAAACTCAAGAAAATCTACAACTTGATAAACTTGCTCTTCCTCCACTTTCTCCAAATATGGTTTCAATCGCTGCCCATTGACTTTAAAAGAGGTGCCATTCTTCATGTTCTCTATTTCCACAGCTCCGTGGGGAAATGTTTGCAGCACCTTAAATGGTCCCACCCACCTAGACTTCAATTTACCTGAAAAAAGTCTCAAACGTGAGTCATACAACAGTACTTTCATACCTTGGTGAAACTCCTTCCGTAGGATGGCCTTGTCATGATAGAGCTTAGTCCGTTCCTTGTAGATTTTGGCATTCTCATATGCTTCATTTCTGAGTTCTTCCAACTCATTAAGTTGGAGCTTCCTTGCTATTCCAGCATCCTTGTAATCAAAGTTGAACTTCTTGATGGCCCAATATGCACGGTGTTCAAGCTCCATTGGCAAATGACAAGCTTTCCCAAACACAAGGCGATAAGGGCTCATGCCAATGGGGGTCTTATATGCTGTTCTATATGCCCATAGTGCATCATTCAACCTCAGTGACCAATCCTTCCTTGTAGGGCTTACGGTCTTCATCAAAATGTTCTTGATCTCCCTATTGCTAATCTCCACTTGTCCTGAGGTTTGAGGATGGTACGGGGTTGCCACTTTGTGGTTGATGTTGTATTTCTTCATCAAGGATTCAAAGGGTTTGTTGCAGAAATGGCTGCCACCATCACTAATAATAGCTCTTGGGGTTCCAAACCTACAAAAAATCACATCTTTAAGAAAATTCAAAACAACCTTATGATCATTAGTTATTGTAGCAATGGCTTCAACCCATTTGGATACATAATCTACTGCAACTAATATGTATAAGTAACCAAAAGAGGATGGAAATGGTCCCATGAAATCGATTCCCCAAACATCAAAGAGCTCCACCACCAAAATGTTGTTCAATGGCATCTCATTTCTTCGGCTAATGTTCCCCATTTTCTGACACCTATCACACTTAGAACAAAAATCAAAAGCATCTTTGAATAAAGTAGGCCAAAAGAAACCAGATTGTAAAACCTTTAGAGATGTCTTTTTGGCACCAAAATGTCCTCCACATGCCAATGTATGGCTGAACGTTAGAATGCTTTGTTGCTCACTCTCTGGGACACACCTCCTAATGATTTGGTCAGGGCAATATTTAAACAAATATGGTTCGTCCCAAACGTAGTGCTTTACCATGGCAAGGAACTTCTTTCTTTCCTGAAAAGAAAGGTCATTTCTAATTATACCACAAACAAGATAATTAACAAAATCAGCATACCATGGTTCTTTTTCTTGAATAACAAGGAGTTGTTCATCAGGAAATGATTCATTTAGAGGCAAAGGTTGTCCAACTCCATGGTTTTCATTGAGCCGTGACAAATGGTCAGCCACAACATTATCACTTCCCTTCTTATCTCGAATTTCCAAGTCAAACTCTTGTAGTAAGAGTATCCATCTAATTAAGCGTGGCTTAGCATCCTTTTTTGTCATCAAGTACCTAAGGGCTGCATGATCAAAAAACACAATAACTTTAGATCCAACAAGATATGACCGAAACTTCTCTAAGGCAAAAACAATAGCAAGCAACTCCTTTTCAGTTGTGGAATAGTTAAGTTGAGCATCATTTAGAGTCCGGCTTGCATAGTAGATCACGTGTGGGAGCTTGTTCACCCTTTGCCCTAAAACTGCACCAATAGCATAGTTAGAGGCATCACACATTAATTCAAAAGGTAAAGACCAATCTGGTGCCATAATAATAGGGGTTGAGGTTAATTCATGTTTCAAAGTATTGAATGCATCCATACAAGCTTTATCAAAATGAAATACAACATCTTTAGCTAACAGATTGCATAATGGACGAGTGATCATTGAAAAGTTCTTAATGAAACGACGATAAAAACCCGCATGTCCCAAAAAACTTCTTACTCCCTTCACGGTTGTGGGAGCTGCCATATTGGTGATGATGTCAATTTTGGCTTTGTCCACCTCCATTCCTTGACTAGAGATTACATGCCCCAACACAATTCCTTGTTTCACCATAAATTGTCACTTTTCCCAATTGAGAACCAAATTTGTTTCCTGACATCTTTGAAGTACTAAAGAGAGATGGTTAAGACATTCATCAAAAGAGGAACCAAACACTGAAAAGTCATCCATAAATACCTCAATGAATCTTTCTACCATGTCAGAAAAGATTGCCAACATGCATCTTTGGAATGTTGCTGGAGCATTGCAAAGTCCAAAAGGCATTCTCCTATATGCAAATGTGCCAAACGGGCAAGTAAAGGTAGTTTTATCTTGATCCTCCGGAGCAATTGCAATTTGATTGTAACCTGAGTAACCATCAAGAAAACAATAGTGTGAGTAACCTGCCAATCTCTCAAGCATTTGATCTATGAAAGGCATAGGAAAGTAATCTTTTCTAGTGCTAGAATTCAACTTCCTGTAATCGGTGCAAACACGCCAACTAGCCGTGGGCTTTGTGGGCACAAGCTCTTTGTTTTCATTCTTCATCACCGTGATTCCCACCTTCTTAGGTACCACCTGAATAGCACTCACCCATTTGCTATCAGAAATGGGATATATGATCCCCACATCTAACAACTTCAACACTTCATTCCTCACAACTTCCTTCATGTGTGGATTGAGCCTCCTTTGTGGTTCACGGGTTGACTTTGCTCCCTCTTCCAAAAGAATCCTATGCATGCACATGGTAGGGCTTATTCCCTTGATATCTGCAATAGACCAACCAATAACTGATTTGAACTCTTTTAACACCCTAATTAGTTTATCTTCTTCATTTGGGGTGAGGTCAGAAGTTATGATAACTGGAAGAGTTTCAAATTCAGCTAGATATGCATACTTTAGATATGGTGGAAGTGGTTTAAGTTCAAGTTTTGGTGCCTTAACAGTGGAAGGGGTTAAATGTGACCTCGATGGTTCTAAAGGCTCTAAAAGAGGTAAAATATTCAAAGGATACGGTGCCAATGCTTCCAAGGCAGCTACCTCTTCCATGAGTGCATCTTCTTCATCAAACTCATCTTGAGATTGACTCAAAACAATTTGTAATGGTTCATTAGATTGTGCCTGCAAGAACTTAGAGAAAACAAGCGAATCAAGCACATCAATGGCATAACAATCAAGAGATGAAGAAGGATGTGAAAGAGACTCAAACACTTTGAATTGAACGGTCTCTCCTAGCACTGTCATAGTGAGGAGTCCATTTTGCACATCAATGATGGTCTTGGCCGTGGCCATAAACGGTCTCCCAAGCAAAATAGGCAACTCTCGGTCATGTATAGGAGCTTCTTCCATGTCCAACACTACAAAATCCGCAGGCAAGATTAGTTTATCAATTTGAACTAGAATATCCTCTACTATACCTCTTGGATATTTCACGGATCTGTCCGCAAGTTGTAATGAGATGGTGGTGGCTTTCAATTCCCCCAAACCTAGTTGAAGGTACACGGAATAAGGCATTAAGTTGATGCTAGCACCTAAGTCAAGCATCGCATTCTCTACCTTCTTGTCCCCTATGGTGATGTTGATAGAAAAACTTCCTGGATCCTTGAGCTTTGGTGGAAGTTTTCTTTGCAACACGGCACTTACATTCTCAGACACCACTACCTTCTCATGTGGTCCATACTTCCTTTTGTAGTTGTTTAACTCTTTGAAGAACTTCCCATAAGCTGGCATGTTCCTAATGACATCAAGCAAAGGTAAGTTAACATTTACCTTACTTGGTGCTTCAAACGAGGGAGTAGCATGGCTTGGTTCCTCATTTGGTTTCTCATTTTCTCCTTGAGTAACCCCTGCATTCACATGATCAGATTCATAAGTAACTTCATTGCCAACTCTATTATTGATAACCTTACCACTTTTAAGTGTAGTGATTGTTTTGGCTTGCTCTTGGTTCCTTTGGAGTATCACGGGTTGGCTTGGAAACTTTCCAACCTCTCTTTGGCTCAAGGCATCTGCAATCTGCCCCAATTGTGTCTCCATTTTGGTTAGAGCTGCCGAATGTTGTTGGAGAGTGCTATTGGTGGTTTGTTGGAATTGCAAGGTATTTTGGGCTAACAATTTAACCGTATCCTCAAGAGTAGGTTTTGGTTGGAAGTTTTGGAATTGATTGTTGTTCTTCCACGAAAGATTGGGATGATCTCTCCAACTTGGGTTATATGTATTGGAATACACATCATTCCTTGGCCTTTGATTGTAAGAATTCATGAGGTTCACTTGCTCTTGGACATACTCGGGGTAAGCCTCCCTAGATGGACATTGATGAGTAAGGTGGCTTGGTATGTTGCAAATGGCACACACTTCACTTGCTTTTGGCACCATATTGAGCACGGATTCAAGCTTCTTTTCTAGGTTAGCTACCTGCAAAGAAAGATCATGATTAGAGCTTGTTTCATATACTCCAACTCTCTTACCCCTTACATCTTTGTGTTGAGCATTAGATCCCAACATCTCATAAATGTTATATGACTCTTGAGTATTCTTTTTCTTCAAAGCTCCACCTGCTGCATTATCAACAGTTGATTGACATGTTTGGGTTAGTCCATCATAGAAAATTTGCATTTGTAAGTGAAGAGGTAACCCATGGTGTGGACATTGCAACAAAAGGCCTTTAAAGCGCTCCCAACACTCATTGAAAGGTTCTCCATCATCTTGTTTGAAGTTGAAGATTTGTCCCCTTAATGTGGCTGTCTTTTGAGTGGAAAAGAACTTTTCCAAAAACTTCTTAGCCACGGCATCCCATGTGGTGAGTGAACCAGGTACTAGAGTCATTAACCAACCCTTGGCCCTATCTTTCAAGGTGTAAGGGAACACTCTCATCCTCAGATTTGCTTCACTTACTCCCTGTAAAGGTAACCCACTCACAACATTGTAAAATTCTTTAATATGAGCTAAAGGATCTTCATTAGGTAAGCCATAAAAAGAAGGAAACATATGGAAATGTGAAGATTTAAGATCATAGTTTCTAGCTTCTGTGGGCAGCAAGATGCATGAAGGTGAATTTGGTATGATTGGTTGAGCAAAATCCTCCAAAGCTCGAAGATCATCTTGGTTGCCCGCCATCTCTTCTTCTCTTTCCCAATTAAAGTGCTCAGATCCTTCACTTATTGGACTAGACGGTTTCCCTTCCTCTTCTTCACGGACAATGGAGGAACTTGTTGGCACAAAGCTTTCCAAAGTGTTGCCCTTTAACCGTTCAATTCTTTGGCCTAATTCAGCAAGTCTATTTGACATATACTACCTGAAACAAGATAAAACAAGTTTGAATAAAAATCAGAAATATACTTAAAATGAAAAGAACAAGGTTTAATATCAAAACAAGCAATTATAAGGGACTGAAATCAGTCCCCGGCAACGGCGCCATTTTTTATTGATATTTTCCTTCTTCATGCTAGAATATGTTTAGTATAATGGCACAAGTAAGGGTGTCGAATCCACAGGGACTAATTGGACCTATATAATCACTTGTTTTGCAAGAACTCTTTACTAGAGAAATAAAACTAATCAATGTAGGCAGATTTGTTGTTGTACCTTGAAAGCATAAAGAAATGAAGTAAACACAAAATGAATGAATCAACAGCTAATAAAATGAGATAGTACCAATGGAGATGAAGCTAGGGATTCGATTTTACCATTGCTAACCCAAGGCCATGCTTGTTGAATCAGATTATACTCATCCATCTACCTATTTCTTGAGTTTGTTTCACTTAGATATGATCAACCATATGATGTGTGGATTTGATCAAATGTCTCTAATCATGAGCCTAATTGTGATGTGCAACTTTGGTTCCTAATCAAGAATATGTAGTGCACAAGAAACTTTCACAAAACCAAAGGGAACACTCGGCAGGATGTTTGCAAAACATTCCCTTCATTCATTCACATATCCACCAAGATTATGCATGATGTGTGCTTTAATCTTGGCTAAACAACATGTGGTTAATTCAAATGATGATCAAGCATTAAAATCAACACACTAAGTCACAATTAAATTGGAGAATGAAACAAGAAATAGATAGATTAAATGAGAATTCTGAATTAACTACATGGCAATCTTGCAAGGCTACATCGAATCCCTAGAGAGAGATTAGTTACACTTCATGTTTACAAAAGGTTTGACATAAAAATATATAACATGAGTGAACATAGGATTAAGAAGAAAGAACCCTTGAAGCAAAACTGATGTCGAAATCCCTTAAGAGTTGCCTTCGGTGTTGGTGCTCCAAGTGTGTTGTAAATGAAGGTGGAGCGGCTAAGGTTGAATGGTTTCTGCGAATGGGAGAGTGTATGGAATGGAATGAAGCCGAGAAGAGATTGTGTAGAAATGGAAGGGGATTTGCGGCAAAAGGGAAAGATTGGATGTGTTTGTGGTGTCTTGTGTATGAAAATGAGATGTGTTTTTTGTGTATGAATGCATGGGTTTTTATAGGGGGAATGGGAGAATAAGTGGGTGATTGTTTAAGAGTGAATGTGGTTGTTATGATTGAGAGTGCATGTGGATGAAATAATGATGGAAAAAGAGCTAGGTTGTTGGTGTGTGAATGCATGTGTTGAATGATTAGAGTGCATGTGGGTGAATATGTGGTTGAAATGATGAAGTAGGAAGGTGGAAATGCATGTGTTGAATTGGTGGTGCAATGATGAAAGAGTAAGTGCATGTGTGTGTGAATGGTGGTGCAATGATGAAAGAGTAAGTGCATGTGTGTGTGAATGCATGTGGCTAAGGGTTGTTGATTGGGCTAGAGGTTTTTCATGGCTCAAAGGATTGTTTGATTGGGCTAGGCCCTTTGTTTTATGTCCAAAGTGCATACAAGGCTTTCAAATTCGTCCAACACTTTGGCTCCAAGCATATGTTATCCATTCCAAGCCCAATTTTGCTCCAAAATGCATCTTTTTGCTTCCTTAGCCATATGAACCTAAAAACACACGAAAATGGCTTAAACTACTAAAACAACTATGAATTAACAACATAGATGCACGAAAACAAGCTAAGCAAGTCGCCTAAATATGCTTCTATCAACCAGCCCATAGGGTTATAGTGTCCCTGTGCACAAAACCTCACCAGATCCTTGCCCATAACTGGTGAGTCGGTCATCTACATCGTGACACACTTGATCATAGCCCCCCAAGTTTATGATGTTCCCATGTGCTGCGACGCACTGGATTGCAACCCCGGGAACACCTACACTACGAAGCAATGGATCCGTGCCCTTTACAGGCCCTCTTGGATCTAGCCCAGAAATTTAGGCCTGTTTCTCCAGCCCATCCTCTGGTTTTAGGTCTGTAGCCCAACCCAGCCTAACCTAGCCCAATTTTTGGGCCTAGGCCGCACAGTCTCAGTTTGCTCAGTCCACCCATGGGTTTTGTCCTATTATTTTAGGCCCCGAGCTTAATTGTTTTTCTTTTTTAGACAATTTGGGTTTTTATAATTTTTCACCCACACTTTAATTTTGGCCCAAAGTCCAAATAATTAATTCAATTATAATTCTAGACTTGAAGATATATTTACATATTTCCTTGTTGCATATTTTTGTATATATATTTGTGTTTGTCTGCAAGAACATATAAACATGAAGTTTATAATTCTTTTGCAACCCAAAGTTTATCAAAACATGCCTTGTTTGAAAACTTGAAGTTTTCCTTAAAAACATCACCCATGAAAACCCGAAGTTTTTTCATGTAAACTTTAAAACAATAAATGTCTATTAAAACCTGAATGTTTTACTCCTATGTGAATAGACTAATTTTTTTTTTCTCCATTACACTAACCACATTGTTGTCCATCTATTTTGTGATAGGGACATGTCGAATTTAAACGAACTCAACTTCACCACTTTAGAGGTCTATGGAATAAACTACCTCAAGTGGGTCCAAGATGTGAAGCTCCACCTCACCATAAAGAATTTGCATCCCACCATTGAAGATGAGACAAGCAACCCAGTTGACGAAGCTGAGAAAGCTACTTTGGGTCCCTTTGGCTGATCGAGTACCTTGCTGAGGAAAATCGGGTACCTTGCTGAGGAAAATCCTAAAGCACTTTGGGTCCCTTTGGCTGATCGCTTCAATCACCAAAAGGACGTCTTATTTCCTGAAGCAAGACACGACTGGCAGCATTTGGCCTTCCAAGACTTTTAATTCTGTCAATGAATATAATTTTGAAGTTTGCCGAATCCGATCACTTCTCAAGTTCTATAATGAGAACTTGACTGAAAATGATCTTCTGGAGAAGACCTATTCAACTTTCTCTATTGCTAATATTGTCCTGTAGCAACAATATAAGGCTCAGAAGTTCACTAAGTTTTCGGATTTGATCACTGTTTTACTTCTCGATGAAAAGCAGAATCAGCTGTTGATGAAAAATCATCAAGCTCGACCTACTGGGGTGACTGCTTTGCATAAAGGACATTATAGCACAAACCAATGCCCAAAACACCAACATAGGCATGGTAGGGGCTGCTAGAAGCCACCCCATCAAGGTCAACAGAGCCAAGGCCCATCTAAGGGAGAAAACTGAGCCCAGAAGCGCCTTATCCTCGCTCCCAAGGCCCCAAACTTCAAGAATAAGGGCAAGGCACCTAACACCATGGATGCAAACATGTGCTACCACTGTGGTTCAAAGGACCATTAGTCCCATGTCGTGCTCCCCCGAAGGTTGTAGCTGAATATCATTCTCGTCGTAAGAAATTTGAATCAAACTTTGTGTAAGTGGATGAACCGGAGAGTACCAAAATAGACGTTTCTGACTTTCAAGAGGCTATTACCCTTATGGAAGATTAGAATCTTAGACATGAACTATATTTAATTGCATTTTTAGAATAATGGGCCCAAATTCCACCTAGTGGCCGAACCACTTCTTTGTTTTTGGTTTAAGTTTGAACAATTTTCCTTTATGTTTGGATTATTTGTTGGTGATTTTTTTTTTTTTTTTTTGGATATTAATTTTTTTTTAATTACCATCCTTGAATACTTTAAATTATTTTGAATGGATATTTGTTTTTAGAACTTTTATGCATGTGGTCGATTCAAATTAATTTTATTCTAGGTATGACTAGTGGGAAAGTTAGTTGTCTGGCAGATAGTACAACCACGCATACCGTTTTATGTGAACGCATCTATTTCACTAACTTTATACCTAAGAATGCACATCTGACAACCCTCTCAGGCCCATCCAACCTGATCGAAAGATACGATAAGGCATATATAATGTTGTCCAATGATACAATCTTGACCATTAAAAAGGCAATTTATTCTCCATATTCCAGAAGAACATTGTTGAGTTTCAAGGACATTAGAGAGAATAATTACCACTCTAAAACCTATGTAGAAAATGAAGTTGAATTTCTATGCATCACTTTCTACGAATATGGCCAGAAGGGTATTCTAGAAAAGATGGAGGGTATACCGAGTGGTCTGTATACTACAATCATACGCCCTATAGAGAGCCACTATGTGGCTAGCTCTACCTCTAAGACCGCGCATGAAATTACACTTTGGCATGATCATTTAAGACACTATAGACAAACAGCAATGCGCCGTATCCTCAAATCTTCACACAGGCATCCATTAACCAAAAGTTTAGGTTCGATTGAAGGAATCACATGTCAAACCTGCTTTATGAGAAAACTTATTATTAAGCCTTCTTATGACAAAATTTGTTCAAATCCTCCTATTATTTTCTACAAAGGATTCAGTGGGAGATTTATGGACCGATTCACCCCTACGAACCATTTAAATATTTTATGGTTTTGGTTGACACTTCCACATATTAGTCACCCGTGTGCTTGTTGTCCACAAGGAATGCTACATTCTTCAAACTGTTGGCTCAAATTATCAAGCTTAGGGCTCACCACCCTGATTATCTAATCAAATATATTTGATTGGATAATGTTGGAGAATTCACATCTAAAACTTTTTATGAATATTGCATGTCCATTGAGGTTGAAGTTGAACATCCATTATCCCATGTTCACACCCAAAACAGTCTGGCAGAGGCATTTTTTAAGCGCTTACAAATGAATGCTCGATCATTGGTCATACGTACCAAGCTCCCAATCATTTCTTGGGGCCTTATAATATCGTACGCAACCATGTTGGTACACTTAAGGCCTGTTACGACCCAACCATATAACACCATTAAGTTGGTTACCAGATACGAACCCGACAAATCGCATCTGCGCATTTTTGGTAAGTGGTTTATGTGCCAATTTCGCCACCCTTACGTACAAAAATATGGCATCAACGAAGGATGGGAATCTATGTCAAATATGATTCTCTTTCAATTATTTGTTACTTAGAACCTTTGACAGGTGATATGTTTACCGCTCGTTTCGCGGATTGTCACTTCTATGAAACAATCTTCTCTTTGTTAGGGGGTGATGAAAACATCACCGTTCCTGAAAAAGTACACAAATTATCATGGATGACTCCCACTTTGTCTCATTTAGATCCCTACACCGCTCAGTCTGACATTGAAGTGCAGCCCATATTAGATCTTCATAGTGTAGCTTAGAGCATGCCAGATGCTTCTAAAATGAGTGACAAGATCACATGTTCCAGCTAAAAATGTGCCTGCAAAGATGGATGTACTAAATGTATGACAGATTTCCTTCTTAGAGGCATGGGACACCAATTTGGCCGATCCACGTACATTAGCGGCTAGCCAATCCTCTGCCCCTACACAAAAGCATGGCAGACCACTTGGTTCAAAGGATCCACACTCTGTGTTGTGAGTTTCCTATTCAAAAATTGTTGCCTACTCATTCTATCCAACTCATGAGGAAATTCTAGATTACAAAAGCATCCTTTAAGAGACGAATCCACCTCTCAAGAATCGAGAGATTTCGGTCCATTATGCTAGCTTGAATGATGTTTGGTGAAGAAATGAGATGATTATTGACGATGTATTAGCATATGCAATAACTACTGAGATCATGTTGAACGATGACATTGAACCCAGTTTTGTTGATGAATGTCGACGTAGAACTGATTGGTCAAACTGGAAACAAGCAACCCAAATCAAACTCGATTTGTTTGTGAAACATAAGGTGTTTGGACCAGTAGCTCCTACTTTTCCACATGTGAAGCCCATTGGCTATAAGTGGGTTTTCATTCGGAAGCGTAATGAGAAGAACAAAATTTTGCATTACAAAGCTCATCTTGTTGCACAAGGCTTCTCACAACGCCCTGGGATTGACTATGAAGAAAATTATTCATCCATTATGGATGTGATTACTTTTTGTTACCTTATCAGTTTGGCAGTTTCTAAAAATCTGAGCATACAGCTGATGGACATAATAACTGTGTATCTCTATAAGGATCTTCATAAGAAAATTTATATTAAAGTTCCCGAATGACTTACATTGACTGGAACAAATATTTCCAAACCCCAGAACACGCTCTCAATTCAGTTGACCCGTTCACTTTACGGTTTGAAGCAATCCGGAAGAATGTGGTATAACCGTCTGAGTGAGTATTTGACTAGTCAAGGATATGTTAACAACGAACAATGCCCTCACGTGTTCATTAAGAAGTCACATTCCGATTTTGCGATTATTGCAGTTTATGTTGACGACATGAACCTTATCGGAACTCCTGAGTAGCTCGATAGAATTGCCACACACTTGAAGTCGAAATTTGAGATGAAAGATCTTGGAAAGACTCGATACTATTTCAATCTAGAGATAGAGCACGGTTCAGATGGAATCTTAGTACATCAATCGAACTACACCCAGAAGATGTTACGCCGCTTTAATGAGGATAAAGTGAATTCTTCGAGTACTCCTATGGTCGTTCAATCGCTAGATGCAAAATGAGATCCTTTCCATCCAAAGGAGGATGATGGAGAGATTTTGGAGCCCGAAGTTCCTTATCTAAGTATGATAGGCATTTTAGTGTACTTAGCTTCATGCACTAAACCCGACATCTCCTTCGCTATTAATCTTTTAGCAAGACATGGTAATGCACTGACACGCAAACACTGGACTGGTGTTAAAGACATCTTCTGTTACCTTATGGTACTACCATCTGGACGTGTTCTATCCCTATAGATCCTAGAGTAATGATGCGCCTCCTTATCTTGAGTCAATCCTCGACTTGTTGGTTATGCTGACGCAAGATACTTATCTGATTCGCACAATGTGCGCTCGCAAACGAGTTATGTCTTTACTGTTGGAGTCACCACAATATCTTGGAGGTCAACTAAACAGACCCTAGTTGCCATATCTTCTAACCATGCTGAAATACTCGCCTTACACAAAGCAACTCGGGAATACTTCTAGCTGAGAGCAGTTATGGGCCATATTCGAAGCTCTTGTGATCTTTACCCCGTCGTTGACGTCCTGACAACGATCTATGAACATAACGCAGCATGCATTGAATAGCTCAAGAAGGGTTATATCAAAGGAGACAACACCAAGCACATTGCGCCAATGTTCTTCTTCTCACCTCAATAATAAGAGCATCAGAAGATTGAAGTCGCAAATCCGTTCACAAAACAATATGGCCGACCTCTTTACCAAATCACTACCGAATGCGACGTTTTAGAAGCTTGTTCAAAGAATAGGTATGCGTAAACTTTCTAAGTTGTAACATTGTTAGTTCTCTTTAGAATTATGTCAAACTCAGGGGGAGTATCATGAAGTATACTTGCTTGATCTTAATATACTCTTTTTCCCTATGATTAGGAGCATTTTTCCCACTGGGTTTTGTTACCTAACGAGGTTTTGACTAGGCACACACCATGGGTTAATCATATCCTTGATGACATCCCGTAAACGTTTCATTTGAATTTGCATTTCTCGCACATTTTTCCTTAGACTATGGATTTTGTCCCTACTTGGGTTTCACCATAGCCATAGGGTTTTTTGTGAGACTTAATTCCAAATGCAAGTTCCTACTTTACTTTGAGACTAGCATGTTCCCAGAATCAGTGCCAACGAATCGATTTCCTCAACTCTACATGATGCCGAATCTACTTGAGTATTTACACACTCAAGGGAAAGTGTTATAAACTTCATTTTTAAGTGTGATTGTGTAAATCCTCAATTAGATTTTATATTAGTTATTTTTCCTATTAGAACTTGTATTCCTTGGAGGAGAAGGATTCTTCCATCCCTTATTACTATAAATAATGGCACTGCGTAAGGGAAATAACACATCCTCTACACAACCCTACAAACACGTCTCTCTCCCTACTTTCTCTCTGCCGTGCACTCTCTCTCTCCCTGTCCAATTAAAATAAGCCACAACAAAAGACAACTTTTTATTGTAATATGAGCCTTATGTTTTATCATAAAAAAACCATATCCTCTTTTTTGATCAATTGATATAAAAGAAGACCTATACAATTTCAAACAAGATCTAATTTTAAGACTTAACTTGAAAAATTTGTTCAAATCTTACATATTCACCTTTTATTTATCAAAGCTCAAAAACAAGTTTTGTTCTTATGATATAATCATTTCAATATTAAAAATTTAAGCTCTACCACCAGTGGCAAAGCCACGTGAGGGCGAGGAATGGCGGCCGCCCCTCCCCTCGCCGAAAAACACAACTGGAGAACAGGTTCAGCCCCTCCCTTGCTGGAAAATCCAGCCCTTACGGTCGTCGAAAATCACCATTGAGAGTAAGGATTCCGCTCCTCCGATCTTCTGAATCGACTGGTATTTGGGGTTGGTGTGATGCACCGCCAGGTTTTAATGCTTTCAAAGGAAGAAGACGACCTAATTTTGTTTCAAACCACACAGCGTTGTTTGTCTATTTTTGGTTATTAGTCATAAAACTTGGTTTCTTTTAACGAAACGGTGCAGTTTAGCGGTGGGATCCTTTAATTTCTTTTTTATTTTTTTATTTTATATTGATGTGGACTTCTTTTCCATCCAAACTATGGTTTTATGAGGAGGATTCTCTCCGCTCCTAATCTATCTCCCCCTCCCTCTCCTCCTATTTGAACGGTCACGGTTAAGGCATGTCAACATATTATATTGATTTTTTTATAGAGATAATAAGACAAAAAACAATACGTGAGAGGAGGGGAGGGAAGGGGATGGGAATAGGAGGAGAGAGAATCCTACTCCATGGTTTTAATTGATTATTGTTTCCACCATTTCAATTCTCTTTCCTCTCTTTCATTTCTTTAGACTAAAGAAAAACAAGAGGTTGATGCTTACTATTGGTCTTTTTTAATTCTTGTTATTTTTCCAGAATTTAAATTATTTCTATTTTTTTTTTTCAATCCTTGAGAGATGATTACTTTGAGGACTTGTTTCATAATGTATAAAAATTTGTGAGAAAAATAATATTAATGTTCCTAATATGGAGGATTTGCATTTTATACGCAAAAAATCAAAATAAAAAGCTCCAAGACTTATAAACTTCCATTACTATCGTGTGGACCTCTATTTTCAAGTCCTTCATATGCAACTCAAAGAATTGTATGATCGCTTCAATGAGGTAAACACCGAGTTACTTCTTTGTAGGGCATGTTTGAGTCCAGTAAATAATTTTACATCTTTTGACCAGCAACAAAAAATAGTTTGTTTCGCTAAATTTCATCCTTAAGATTTAATTGAGAGAGATGTTTTTTCTTTTATTAGTAATGAGCCTAGATGTGATATTTTCATAGCATGAAATCTCATTGGCAACAATTGTAACTTGTTTGTATTGATAAATAATGAACGACATTAATATTGTGTACTATCTAAAAGGTAAGCTACATTTCTTTGAACCGTTTACGCTTTTAAATTTTGCCCCTCACCCTGAAAATTTCTGGCTTCGTCACTGTCTACCACTCTTGTTAGATTCAAACTTTCCATGCCAATACAAAACACAAAACCTTTAATTTTTCTCCCATTCAATAAGATTGCATTTATTTTGTTTAGTTTCTTTTGTATGGCTTAAAGGCTGCTCCTAGTCTGAATTTCTGGCTCTGCCACTGCCGGCAATGACCTCCAATCCCTTGCTTCTCCGGCGACCTTCTCTGATTCTAATTTCTCTGGCAACTGCAAATCAACGGCCTCCTGCGATGGACATTGGCGTTCCCCGCTGACCTTAACCTGTTGCAGCTCCCCGATGGACACGATCTTCAAGCCATGGCCAGAAAACAACAATGGAGGCGTTGGAGTCCTGGAGGAAGATGGGGATGTTCGGAATTGGAAGAGTCATTAGCTTTGTTTGGTTAAAAGTTTCATAAAACCAAAACTTTAATAGGTGTCTTATTTACATTGGGCCAATCAAGGGGTCTGTATTTTAGGTACTCCTTGGTGAGTACCCAAGTATTGGCCAAGGAAACTGAGCACGCTAGCACACCTCTCACTTTGGAGAATAAAATCCCTTCCAATTTCCATGGCTGCTACAAGGATAAACTGAAGTAAAAATTTCCTCTGAAGCCAGAGATCAACAAGTATTCTTCGTTTACAACTAAAAAAGAAAAGTCCCTTCCATCGCTGCTTTAACTGCTACTGCCCCAACTGACTGAATACATGTATTCTGGCACGAGGGCATGCTCAACCACGTCTCCGGCCAAGGAGTATTCGACACTGGAATGGATCCTGATTTTCTAGAAGTTCTAGAAAAGCACCCAGAGAACTCTGGCAGAATCAAAAACATGATTTCTATTCTAAAAACATGGTTTTTTTGGGTTGAAGATGGACTGATACAAAGCTATTTATAACTGTAATTCTAGTTTTTTCAAGGACTGAAACCTTGTTCAAGCTCTCATAATGCATATTCATAAACAGTACTCTTAATTTAGCCCTTAAAATTTCTTCTGGCAGGACTTTAGTAGTTGTTAAATTTATTGGTACAATACTAAAAGAATTTGCAAATTGTTATGTATTATGCTAATTTTAACTACCTCAGCCTGACGGTGCTCCATATCCACATCTTCTACGAGCTCAGTAGTAACCTCGCGCTCTCTTATGGGCCCATTAAGTTCTTGTTCTTCATTAGTGGACTCAGTAACCTCTTTTTTCTTATTCTTATATTGTCTATATTCCATACCAATTTCGAGTTCCTGCTTCAAGGTAATACTAACTTTTTGCTGTATTCTAAAGGTCTGGAGCTCTAGGTTTATTTTGGTAAATTGGACAACTACTGCATCATGGTCTCTTGAAAGTGTGTGGAAACTATTTTGAAGTGAATAAACCTGATGTTGACTTTGGTGGGAATTAAAATTAAAATTATCAAACTCTTACTCTATAACCCTAATGATCTTCTCATGACCTAACCTCATGCTTGGTGCCTTAATCTGTATATTTCAAAAATTATACAAAAGTACTTGTTGCCTCTCAGTATGTCCTGGTACTCATGGTCTATATATTAGAGTGGCCTTCTTTATTCCTTAAACTATTGTACTATTAAAGTTGAAAGTGGGTACTGGTTGTAGACCTGGCAATTTCTTACACGATCCGTTAACACGACACATAAACGACACGAAAATAACGGGTTTCGGATCAACACGATAACTAATCGAGTCATTATCAGGTCACATGATAATAATATGTTAATAACGGGTCCTTAATAGGTTTACACGAGAGTGACACGCAGGTAACCTGTTTCGACACGATAAGAAAAAAGTTATTTTGATGATTTTAATTTCTTTTAAACTACTAAAAAAAACTTACTATAAAATACAATAGATATAATGAATATGTATATATTGTTTATTAATTATTATTCTATATAAATTTTAAAATTTAAGTTTTATTTATTTATTTATTTTTATAGTATATTATAGGAGATTGAGATTAAAAATCATAAAACACATTAAAAATAAAAATATTAAGTAATTTAAAAATACCAAACACATTAAAAAAAATTATAATAATTAATTTATGTCACATCCCCGCCCGGGCCGGATCACTTCCCGGGCCTACTCCACCACCGTAGCACAATATTGTTCGCTTTGGGCTTACCATTCCCTCACGGTTTTGTTTTTGGGAACTCACGAGCAACTTCCCAGTGGGTCACCCATCATGGGATTGCTCTAACCCCCTTCTCACTTAACTTCGGAGTTCTTACGGAACCCGAAGCCAGTGAGCTCCCAAAAGGCCTCGGGCTAGGTAGGGATGAGAATATACATTTAAGGATCATTCCCCTAGGCGATGTGGGATGTTACAATTTAGATGTGCGAAAAATATGAAAAAATATGCAAACACTCATAGTCGCATCTTCTACGCTTTGAGGATGGGTATATGATTGTTTGAATTTTTAAAACCATACAAACTCTCATTAATAGTATTTTTAAGGGAGTTCAAAGTAAACAAAATTCATAATCATTAATGGATAAGTCTGAAAGAAGTGAAAGCACAATAAACGTTCATAATTGCATCCTCAATGTTTTAACGATGATTACATGGTCATTTAGATTTTTAAAACCCTCCAAATCTCATGAATAGTGTTTTTTATTTGAGTGCAAAATTAATAATAATTATTGTAGAAGTGTGAAAAATGTAATCACTCGTAATGAAAAGCTTTACAATTTTCATAAAGGGGTTAACTCTGAAATTTAGTATGTATTTACTAATTTAGTATTATGTTTTACATTTTTGGGGTCAAATTATGTTTTTCATTTACATTTTTATTGATTTAAAATATATTTTTCTTAACGAGTAATGGGTCGGATCATATTACCCGTTTACTTTAACGGGTATCACACGACACAACCCGTTAAACTATTGGGTATGATACAAACATGAGAAACACGACATGAATGCCAGGTCTAACTGGTTGTACTAGTCTATTGCTACTTTGGAATCCATAGAATGGTGGAAGTCCATTATGCATTATTACACTATTGTAAGTTACTTTGCTACTTTGTGGCCTTTTGCCATTTGAGAACAATGTTCCTTGGTACTTCCTTACTATTCAATGAATAAACTTTGATAAGATATTTGCCAATGTATTATCACTAACCTTAACATGCTACAAAATCAGTTTAAAACCATTTCCTGTAATTGAATCAACAAAATTAACCCATTTTCGGACAACTTGCTTATTTGTATGAATTTTATTATAATGAAAAACTATAGTTTGATAATCAATACTAATTGTGGAAACTTCATTATGTCAAAATAAAGAAAATACTTAAAGTGAACTAATAATTCTTAAAACCTCCAAATTTGTTACTAGTAACCTAGACTGTATGTCAGTAAATACAAACTTGTTCACCAGGCTTAGGTGATTCCTTATGTTTTTCGCCCATCCTAATGATGATGCATTTGTTTGAACTATTTTATAATTGCCATCTAATGGCAAAGTTAATGGTTTAAGCTTGGTAATTTCTTGCTTGATATTTTGAACTAGTTTAATATATTCACGATTGAAATAATTTTTTCAAGTTTTGCTAGTTTTACCATGTAACACTGCTATTCTTCTTCTTAAATCATGTATAAAAGAGTTTGGTTATTGGATGTGGGCTTACTGATAAATTTTGTATCTAGTGTTAATTTCATCTTGTACTTGATAATAATTATACAATAAGGCAAAAAAGACAATTCACATTTAAAATTTAACAATAAGTTAGGTGTAGAGATTTATTATTTCAAATAATCTCTATATAAATCTAATAAAAACAAAAAACAAATTGAGTAGTTTTTTTATACAAGTAGGTTTGAGCACTTTAATGGGTTTACCAACCAACCTAAGGTTGGACTAGGTTGGGTTGGGTTGCTAACTTTAAAATTTTAAGTTTTAGGGAAAAATCAAACTGTCTATTCAATAGGTGAATTGGGTTAAGTTGAAGTAGTATTAACTCGATTGAAATCAACCTACCTGAATATCAACAATTCTTAAACATGCATATTTATTACCTCGAAATTAGAATATACATAAACTCAATAATTATCAAACACACTTGTTTATATACTTTAGTTAAACAATGAAATTTAAATATTATGTAACAATATTGATTATGCAACACCAATTTCACATGATTTAAGTCTAATGTGACTTGAATTTTGAATTATTTGTCACTTATATTCACTTTAGGAATAATAAAATAAAAGATCTCAACTCGTGAAACTTGCTCAGCCAAACCTTCCTTAGAATGGTTTGGGTGGGTTTGCACATTTTCTTGGGTGGAAATATGTTTCAGTAATGCCAAACCAAACCTATTAGGTTGGCAAGCAAGTTAAAATCCAGTCCGATCAACCCACCCAGTACCCACTCCTAGATACAAGCTATATTCTACAGAAAAATTTATCTAAACTAAAGACTTAGGGTGCGACACTCGGCTAAGCCCACACCTAAAACAGAAAGTCAAATCAAAATAATACTTGGATACTCACCGGCAGTGCCCAAACGAAGTGGCCCAATTAAAATTTTACACTGTCCAAACACTCCCAAACACTAGATATGCGCACACAGAGACACCCCTCTTCTTCCTCTCTGTCGACCCCTCTCTTCTTCGTCCACTCTGATCGTTTCTCTCCGATCCCTCGCTTCTCCGGCGACCTTCTCCGATTCTAATTTCTCCAGCAACTGCGAATGGACGGCCTCCCGCGATGGACGTTGGCGTTCCCCGCCGGCCTTAGCCTGCTGCAGCTCCCTGATGGGCGCAGTTGATTTACTGAAGTATGGTGTTGTTTGTGGTCATAATCACGATCTTCAAGCCATGGCCAGAAAACAAGAATGGTGGAGGCGTTGGAGTCCTGGAGGAAGATGGGGATGTTTGGATTACTTTAATAGGTGTCTTAATTACATTGGGCCAATTCAAAGGGTCAGTATTCCAAGTATTTTCCAATCAAACTGAGCACGTTAGCACACCTGCCACTTTGGAGGATAAAGTGCCTTCCATTTTCCATGGCTGCTGCGAGGATAAACTGAAGTAGATGTTTCCTCTGAAGCCATAGATCAACAAGTATTCTTCGCTTACAACTAAAAGAGGAAAGTCCCTTCCATGGCTGCTTTAACTGCTACTGCCCCAACTGAACGAATACATGTATTCTGGCACGAGGGCATGCTCAACCACGACTCCGGCCATGGAGTATTCGACACTGGAATGGATCCTGGTTTTCTAGACGTTCTAGAAAAGCACCCAGAGAACTCCGACAGAATCAAAAACATGGTTTCTATTCTAAAAAGAGGTCCCATCTCACCCTACATATCTTGGGTTCCTGGAAGGCCTGCTCTGCTCTCTGAATTGCTCTCTTTCCACTCTCCAGGTAATTAATCTCACTTTCCAAACTTTTCAACTTCTGGGTTTTGGTTGAATATGATTGGGGTTTTGAGGTTTTGAATAATGGGTTCTATTGGGTTTTTTCTTTATGTGCCATTAAATTTGGATTTAATCAATTACCCAATACACTTTCAGTGCAAATTGATGTGGGTTTTTGAAATTTTAGTCTTTGGTTGATATATTAGTGATTTATGATACATGTGAGTTGGTTATGTTATGAACAATATTGTTTTGGGTAAGTAGAGTCTGATATTGGTTTAATTGTGATTTTGTACTAGAATACATAAATGAGCTAGTTGAAGCAGATAGAGATGGGGGTAAGATGCTATGTACCGGCACTTTCTTGAACCCCGGCTCATGGGATGCCTCGCTCCTTGCTGCCGGTACTACATTATCAGCAATGAAGCATGTACTTGATGGACCCGGAAAAATTTCTTATGCATTGGTTAGGCCTCCGGGTCACCATGCTCAGCCTACACAAGCTGATGGCTACTGCTTCCTTAACAATGCCGGTCTTGCTGTTCAATTGGCTTTAAATTCTGGCTGTGCAAAGGTTGCAGTCATAGACATCGATGTTCATTATGGAAATGGGACTGCCGAGGGGTTTTATCGGTCTGATAAAGTTCTTACAATCTCCCTTCACATGAATCATGGTTCCTGGGGCCCTTCTCACCCACAAACTGGCTCTGTTGATGAGCTCGGTGAAGGGGAAGGGCTAGGTTATAATTTGAATATACCTCTGCCAAATGGGACAGGGGACCAAGGATATGGACATGCCATGACTGAGTTGGTTGTCCCTTCAGTCGGAAAGTTTGAACCTGAAATGATAGTTCTGGTCATTGGCCAAGATTCAAGTGCGGTAAGTTAAATTTTCTGCTCAACTCTAATCTGATTAGCAGCTGATTGCTTATTTATTTTGAATGGGATGATGTCTGGTTGTTTAGGATATGTGTTTACTGTCTACAATATCTTTCCTATGGAAGAACTTAAAGTTTAATCATGAAATATCTGAATATCTGCCTCACTGTGCTATAGAATATCAGGGTTTTTTTTGTCATTATATCTTTTCAATATTCGGGGCGGAGAGTTCAAATTATAGGACGTCTCTAAGGCAGTAGCTACCATTGTGATTATAATGAAAATTCGTCTTGCTTAGCAAAACTGAAATTCTCATCATCTTTAGGTCAAAAACTCCCATCATCCTTAAAATAGCCGTTTGTCTATAGGAATTACTATTGGCATATTTGATTTTTCATAAATCCATCATGTCCCGAACTTCAAGCTTTTCTTTTGCTAGTTCAAAAGAAATTTGTTGTTATTGTCAACAAAACCTGAAGTAGCTCATAGTATAACACTGCTTGTGCTTAGTTTGATCCAAATGGAAGGCAATGCTTGACAATGGAGGGTTATAAAGAGATTGGCCAGATGGTTCGGGGCCTGGTGGATAGACACTGCAGAGGACGTCTTCTGATTGTCCAAGAAGGTGGATATCATGTTACCTACTCAGCCTATTGTCTTCATGCAACACTTGAAGGTGTGCTTAACCTACCAGTTTCTTTATTATCTGATCCCATTGCTTATTACCCAGAGGATAAGGCATTTGTTGTAGAAGTAATTAAATCTATAAAAAAGTTCCAGAAAGACAATGTACCGTTTTTAATTGAAGATTAATTTGGACATTGCTTTTAGGCAACCTTATTCTATATTTGTATTCTGTCGATGATATATGAATGTTATATTCGAATGAAAGGAAATCTTGTTGCGTATGCTTCATTGTTTCTGTATGAACACCCGAATATTGAAGTACACCTACCAATATTCCGATGAAGAAAAAACACCTATTCCTGTGAATGCATTTAGTCTTCGTATTATATGGTTTAATGTGCCTTCAATGTTTGTTGCTAAATTAAGGTTGAAAAGAATGTCTGTTACTTAGGATTAACCAATAACAGCACACATACAAATGCTTTCCTTTTCTCTTGCACCATTGTTGTTGTCAATGCTTTGCGTTGCGTAGACTAGCTCTTCCCCAAAAGTACCTCCTTTGTTTCTTATGATGTTCTTTTCTAGTGTTGGACTAGCTTTCTAAATTCTCCAAGTTTTGTTTTGTGATTTATTTATTTTTTTTTTTTTTTCTCTTTTTTTTTTGACAAAAAATAGTATCTACACTATAGGATGCAGGAGTAGGCTAAACCTCACAATAGGCTAGCAATAATGTGGTTCAAATTCGCTTTTGGCGAGAATCAAACATAAGACCTCTCACTTACAAGTAAAGAGGAATACCAGTAAACCGTAATACTAAGTGGCACTACATGTTCTGTTTTTAGAATGAAAGCACAGGCAAGGCGTCTTCTTTGCAGGCTCTATTAGTCAATGTCCGATTTGTGAACTCTTTTGTCTTATGGACTCACGGCAGGAATTTTTTTCGTGTGTTGTTCCATGAAACTATGTTAAACATGAGTCAACCGTTGTGCTAATAGCCCTTTTGCTTATAGTCCAGCATAAAATTTCTGGTTTATTGGTTAATCCTTGTGCTAATAGTCCTTTTCACTGGTCTCAAATAAGTGATTCCTAGTTGTAGCTTATTGAAAGCTGTTGGAGATGAATCTTTATATTCACTTTTAAGTGGTTTATACTATTTATTTTCTTGTTCATTGCATCCATTGATGTGTTTGTCGATACTTCACCACGGTGACATCCTATGTTTTTACAAACTAAGGAGCCGTTTGATAACCATTTCACTTTTAATTTTTTGTTTTTACTTATGTTGTTTCATATTGAGTTTAATACTTGTACTTAAGAAAGTACAATTATTAAACTCAAGTATCTAGCCCATTTCTACACTATTTCTCACATCATTTTCACCATTTCATAATATCTTACCTCATTTTATTTCTAGTCTTCACATTCTTTAAACTCCTATCCGAATTTTTTTTATTTTTTTATTTTTATTTTTTAAGCAAAACAAACATAGCATTCTGAAAAATTATTAAGATTACGTAAAGATAAGAAATATGGAGAGTTACTCATTTATAAATATGGTATTTTAATTCAATTAACTAATAAAGTTAAAGAACAAACTTAAATAATAAATTGTTGAGAGGCTAAAAAATAGTTCATTCAGCTGGAGATGATATATAAATATGACCTAACAATGTTCATTAAAAAATAATTTTTTATAGGACTATAATCTGAACGGGAGTTAAACATAACTTCTTCGGTTGAAGATGGTCTTAAGTCTAATAAAAACCTCTAGCAATACATTTTTATGGAGGCAAGTGGTGGGCTCGAATGTGCCGTCGAACTAACCAGCTACGTGATGCCAGCCTTTGAGCCTGCTGGCAAGGCCCACGTCATTATGACTGACATCAGCAACCAGCAAGCGAGTCCTACAACTGAAATGGTGATCGGCGAGTGGGTTTTAAGGGGTTAGTGGACAGGAGATGCTTGTGCAAGGCATATAAATTACCGTGTTTAGGTGCTGATGGTCGATGGGTTACATAGTCGGTGCCCAAAGCAGTTGTTCCAATCTAAAGCTGACAATGCTCTCCAATCTTCTTTGCTCCGTCGCGTTGAACATGGTCAAAAATTCATGCCCAAAGTTTAATTTGTCAACAATTAATGCTGAGTCCATTGTCAAAATTACTTCTTTTCAATAAAAAGTTTAGAAGAAGATGGTGATTACGGGTTGTGTTTTTCTAGTAGTAGATGTTGAGAATAAATCCCGTATTGATGAGATGCGAGGCATTACATGTGCTTATAAATAGTTAGGTTACTCTCCATATTATCAATTGGTTTTAAGATGGAACTTCAACCTTCTTCATAATATCAAAGCAAGTCTAATATGTGAAGCTCAACAGTCACATGTGCTCCACGTCACCCTGTTGTGCTATCTACGTGTTGGGCTTAAAAATTCGTCACACGTGAGGGGGCATGTTGAGAATGAATCTCACATTGATGAGAGGAGAGACCTTACATGTGCTTATAAGTAGTTGGACTACTTATCATATTGGCAATTAATTTTATGTTGCAACTTCAACCCCATATTGGCAATTGGTTTTATTTTGAAACCTCAATTTTCTTCAACAGAAGCTATAATGCGAGTGTTAAGGTTTGTGATTCTGCTAGATAAGAACAACAAAGTATAAAAATAAAAAAATATATTTATGAATGGTACTTGTTATTGTTTGCCCTTGCTATTGTCCTTTTCAAATGGATGACAAGAGAAGTACTATTTATAGTGAATAATAAGGGCAATTTACATGCCCTTGCTTTCCACTAAGTAGAGATGCTCTAACTACAAAATAAAAAATTGTTTGGCAAAACATTAACAAACATACCCTTAGTATCTTGCGTCGTGTCAAAGGACGGGTAAATTGTCGAGTAGGTTTATATGGTTGAAAGGAACAATTTTGTTGAAATGGTCAAAAGGTGTTAAGATGAATATAGCTTGTGCTTTCCCAATTAGCAAGTGGAACCTTGTCTGTGTCTCCGACCCCCACACCCAATCCTTTTTCTGGGATGAAGTTGAAGATGGTTAATTTCTTATTATAAAGACAAGAGGTGAGAAGTATGTCCGATGCTTGATTGTCAAGTGTGCCCCATCTTATAAACCAAATGACAAAATTATATCCCAACAAAAGTAATTAATGACAATTCCACTTTATAGTTGTATGCCTTTTGCTTTTGTCATTCATACAACAATCAATTCCTTACTCTAATCCATGAAACTTTTATTCGAAAATGATTAAGATTGAGGAACGCACAATTTTTAGAGCTCATTTCGTTCTTTAAAAAAATTAAATAAAAAAAAAAACAAAAATCAATTACTACGTTAACACTTTTAAAATTTTTTATGTTGAGTGGTAATTTTGTGTGTGTCAATTTATCTTACGTCGTTGCTCCTAACTCCAGAAAAAGGAGAAGAAGAAGGGCATCAAGTAGTCGATAGTCGGCACTCCATTTTCACGTCAAATTTCTATGATAATGAATCTTAAACAAAATTGCGCAAAAACTAGGTCGTCACTCAAAAGCGATGCGCTGTGTGGCCCAAACACAATGATAAGTAAGCGAGTGTCACTATTTCTCAATTGGGCCCTGATGTAGTGCTAAACGAGTAAGGATGCTGTAGAAACTTATTTTTTAATGACTCCACTCTAAGTTTTTTAGGAGTATCTACTGACATAAACTTTACCTAGGACATGCAAAAGAAGTAAACCTTACTGGATGGGTGAGGTTAAGAAGCTAGGACATGAGGGTAGGGTTCAATAAAGTAAAATGTGTTTAGCAGTGTGGAATACAAGAACCTTAACGGTAAATCTATAGAAATAGTGGAAGTTATGGGGAGGAGAAGGATAATTATTATGTGCCTCAAGGAAACTAAGTGGGTTGATCTTAAGGCAAAGAATCTCGAAAACTCATGTTTTAAGCTTTGGCATTTGGGCACAAACAGATCGAGAAATGGTGTTGGCATCGTCATGGATAAGACTCTAACAAAAGATGTTATAGATGTTAAAAGGGTCGGGGAGATAATTATAGCAACCAAGATTTTAATCATCAATGTTATTAGTGCGTATGCACCTCAAGTTAGGTTGGATATAAGTCTAAATTAGAAATTTTGGGAAGATCTTGGAGAATTAGTTCAAGGAATCTCTCAAACGAAAAAGTTACTCATAGGAGGAGATTTAAATGGACGTGTGGGCAACAAGACATGCAACTACAGAGGTTTCCATGGTGACCATGGTTTTGAGGATAGAAACGAGGAGGGGGAAGCCATTTCAAATTTTGTAGTGGCATACGATCTCTTTCTAGCAAATACTTTTTTTAAGAAGAGAGAAGAGCATGTGGTCACCTGCAAGAGTGGGTCATCAAAAACACAAATAGATTTCTTTTTAATGAGGATGGGGGATCGTATAAATTGTAAGGATTGCAAAGTTAATCGGGAGAGATCCTAGATAACCAACATCATCTGTTGGTGGTGGATGTACATATCAAAAGAGAGAAGAAAGAACAAGACCTTCAAGTGTCCAATTACTAGATGGTGGAATCTAAAAGGAGAAAAAGAAGTCACTTTCAAAGAGAAAGTACTCACTCAATGTGTTTGATATAGAGGGGAACACTAGCCTAATGTAGGATTATATTGTTAACTATATCTAAAAAGTTGCAAGAGGGTATTAGGAGAACCCAAGGATTTTGCTCCACTTAAAAGAGAATCTTGGTTATGGAAGGAGGAGGTACAGGAAAATGTTAAGGCTAAGAAGTAATGTTGTAAAGCCTTATACAAGGATATAACCGATTAAAACTGTGAGACGTATAAAATAGTAGAGAGGGAGACGAAGAAAGCCATTCAAGAAGCAAAGCTAACGGCTTTTGACAATATGTGTAAGCAATTAGATACCAAGGAAGGAAAATTAGATATTTGTAAACTAGCTAGAGCAAGGGAAAGGAAGACAAGAGACTTGAACCAAGTAAGATGTATCAAGGATGAGAATGAAAATGTTCTAGTTACGGAGAACACGGTTAAAGACAAATGGATAGCTTATTTTGAAAATCTTTCTAATGAAGGATATGAAATGAGTACTTTTTTGGTGAGTCGAGTAATTGAGTTAAAGTGTGGAAAGTTTTGGGAGAGACAGCAATAACATGACTCACAAACATTTTCAATAAGATTTTGAAAATGAAGAAAATGTCAAATGAGTGAGGCAAAAGACACGAGTCTCAGACAATCAATTCGAGTTCATGCTAGGGCGCTCGACTATAGAGCAATCTATCTCTTATGAAGATCGATGAAAGGATATAGAGATATACAAAAGGATTTGCACATAGTCTTTATAGATTTGGGAAAAGGGTAACATACGGTCCTAAGAGAATTTTTTTTTTTTTGAGGATTCTAGAAAAGAAAGGAGTACATGTAGCATATATCCAAGCAATAAAGGACATGTATGACATAGCAAGGTTGCAGTCCTGAAGAACAAACTGAAAGCTTTCCCATAACCACAAGATTACACCAAGACTTAGCTTTAAGTCCTTACCTTTTCGCATTGGTAATGGATGAGCTACCATGACATATTGAAGATAATATCCCTTGGTGTATGCTTTTCACATGTGACATAATGCTGATAGATGAAACGCAGAAGGGAGCAAATGTGAAGCTTAACCTTTGGCGGGAAATATTGGAATCTAAAAATCTTCGCCTAAGTAGGTTAAAGACAGGATATATGGAGTGCAAGTTCAATGGAAATGGGTGTCCAAATGAGATAAGGTAAGGATTGGATATCAAGAAGTACCGAAGAGTGAACGTTTTCGTGCAAAAGAACAAAGAATTAGATCGAGACCTCAACTACAGAGTACAAGCTAGATGAATGAAGTGGAAGAGTGCATCAGGTGTAATGTGCGATCGTCGTATGCCACTAAAGTTTAAGGGAAAATTTATAGGACGGCAATAAGACCAACAATGCTTTATGGCACAGAATGTTGGGCGGTCAAGCATCAAAAGGTGAAGAAATGAGAGTAGCGGAGATGAGAATTCTTCATTGGATATGTGGGCACACAAGAAATGACAAAATTAAGAACAAGTATATCCGAGATAAAGTATGAGTGACTGCAATTAAAGATAAGATGAGATAAAATCAGTTAAGGTGATTTGGATATGTGAACAGAAGACTTAAAAATTCTCTTGTTAGAAAATGCGAACATAAAATAGGCTCGGGACAAAAAACGATAAAGGAAGCCCAAGAAAGACTTGAAAATAGACTTTAAGAAAAAACATGAAGTACTTAAAGTTAACAGAAGACTTGACGCAAAACTGAGCGCAGTGAGTTTTATAATTTGTACAACCAATCTCACTTAATGAGATAATTTGTTGTTGTTGATGAAATTTTTTAAGTGTACAAGTTATTATTATGTTTCGAGTGTTGACGAGTTGTAGCGCATGGGATGGACAATACAAGTCACGCCAAAAGAAGCACTACAAAACACCATAACAACAAATTAATATAAAATTGGTAAAAGAAACAAATCTAAAATAAAAATGGAAAATGAAAAACAATGGACTTGAAGTTTGTAACTACAGTTTATTTATTTATTTATTTTTGAATTATGTATTTGTGGTCCTTTATTCGATTACTACGTTTACCTATTCATTGCTTATCCAGAACATCATTGTTTTTTTGGGTAACTGCTATTGACTTCTGAAATTATTATTTCAGTTAAAATTGATCTTTGAGCCACTCTAAATCAATTAAATTAACTTCTTACCGTCAGATTAGAAGAAATTTTATTCATTTTATTATCAAATATTAATACATAATTCACTTTTGAGGATAAACTGATAAAGTCTTCTCCCATCTGTCATTCCTTCTACCCTAAATCCTTTTCCCACCAAAACCCTTTGCCATTTTTTGCCCCAATTCACAACTTGCATATGTAAGAAAACTTGAATCTTCCTTAAATTGAAGAGAAATTCGCATAAAGAGGAGTACCATTGGAAACTGGAAAGTATTTTTTTTTTCTTATTATTATTATTTTTTTTTTTTAACCAAATGGAGTTGTTAGGTTATCATCGTGTAGAGGGAAAAGGATAATTTGAAATATATATATATATATATATATATATATATATATATATATATATGACTTTTTCTGCATTAAACCATCTTGAGTTTTTATCTGCATCAAACCACCTAGGGCTTTTATATGACATATGAGAAGAAAACTTTACCCCTTAAGAGTGAATCACGTATTAGTATTTGACATCAAATTGAATGAAAATTTTCAAATCTGACTGTAAGGGGTTAATTGGCTGACTAAAATAGTTCAAGCAGTTAATTTACCAAATAATTTATTGAGAGGGTCAATTTCAATTGAAATAATAGTCTAAAAGGTCAAACGGCAGTTTACCCTTATCTTTTCTCTTGTACACTTTTTATTTACTCTATGAAAGCCTTTACAACTTATGGTTTCTTACTAAATATACAGAGTCTTGTTATGTTATATGTCATATGAAGATGTGGACTTCCAAAAGGTTCTAAATTCTAGTTTGTTTCTACTTTTCACAGTAGTAAAAGAAAAAAGTGAAAAGAAACAATTCATTGTGTTCATTTTGATTATGTAACATATCGGTTACTTGCCACTTAATACTATGGTCTAATGGTATTCTTCTTCACTTCTAAGTAAGAGGTCTTAGGTTCGATTCTCGCCAAAGGAGAATTTGAACCACATTATTGTCAACCCATTGTGAGGGTTAGCCTACACCCCCACCCCCTTAGTGTAAATAATATCATTTATTCAAAAAAAAAAAAAAAACATAGATACGTCGATTAGCACCGAAGTTTAGTAGTATTTTTCTTCACTTGTAATTAGAAGGGCTTTGGCTCAACTTTTGTGAATGAGTTTGATATCAAATGAATATAATTGAGTCATTGTGTGGCCTAGCTCAAACTTCAATCCTTTCGTGTTATATGTCTTTACTATTTATAGGAAAAAAGATTGAAGGAGCCAGAGCAACATTTGCAACTATTCTTCTTTTAGTATCAGTTGTGGCTTCAATGCTACATAGCACTCAATGCTACAGATAACTTAGCTGTTAGATTTGATTTCCACAACTTTTAGATCTTCTATCTCATTCATTCATTTTTTGAATTACTCACTATTACGTACTATTGAAGAATAATTACTTTGTATCATTTTCGTTATTTGTATGAATCTGACTAAGTTCCCAAGAGGGGGAATAATTAAGTATTTGGATTTTTCATAAATGAAATATGTCGTTCTTTTAAAAAAATAGGAAACCTTGTAAGTAAATGAAGAAAACACAAGAAAGCGTATTGAGTAACATGGAGCACATAGGTCGTAGAGCTTGATACGTGGGCGAACCAGATTCTAATATCATGTAACTTCTTTCCATGCAAAGTTTCCAAAATTTTCAACGTGTAACAACTCTCTGCTTTTCGAAAATAGAAATTGTTATTATCACTCCAAACATTCTACTTAGAAAGGAAAAAAAAAAAATTTACTAGTGAAGAGTGCACAATAAGATTTTTAAAATTCTAATAATAGTTGTTCTAGAATATTGCAAAAGAAATATTGGTGGGAATATGAAACACCATGGTGATTCCTAGTCCGAGAAGATATGATTTTAATCCCACAGCCTACCAAGAAGGACAAAGAGTTCGTACAAAATCCCTAATCAGCGGAGAGCATTAATCCATGGGACTCCTCGTAGTCTCACTTATTTTGCTTTTGCCTTCCCACTCTCATCACTTCTTGCAAGAATTTGGTTTCTCAATTTTACCCACTGGAAACTTTGTTTTTTGAAATAAAAATTCGTTGAGTATTGGTCACTAAAATAATGTCGAGCATTTTGGGTAGCTCTGTTAGATGTTTCGAATTTTTTGAAAGTTATATCTTGTTTGTATTTTTAAACAACAGAATATTTCTGCTCAAGATTACTAATGAAAATTTTCCATGTTAAAATTTTCATCCCTTATTTTCCTCCTATAAGCCCGTTATTTTTTATGGAAATTCCACCATTACTACTTAAAATAATAATTCGTCCACATTATGGCAAGTTTAGAAACAAATATTAACAAATTTTTAAGTATGCAATCAAATTTTCAATTAAACCAAAATCCAGGGATCAATATGAATTTTCTCTTTTTCAATATAATTAAATGAGCTGCTAGACCGACTTAGTGTTTTATTTCTTTACTCATATTATAATCTCATCCAATATAAAAAGTTTTTAAAAAATAAAAATGTTATTTCCCGACTCACTATTATTTCTAAAATAACATCTAATATGTTATTTCTCCATCCTCTATTATTCCCAAAAAATTGAAATGTTATTTCCCCAACAGTGAAGTCTTATCCGACGATAATTTACTAGCAAATAAATAACATTCCAAATGCTCTGCTGTGTGTTTCTGTATTGTCCATTCGTTTCACAATCCAATGTAAATCTAGGCTCATGTTATTTTTTGGGGCCCTACTTATTATTATATCTTTTAATATCTTTATTTCTCATTATGTAAATAAGTAAAATTATAATTCGAATTAGAGAGATAATCCTTCTACCTTTGGCGCTGCTGACTGCCGACATTTGGATGATGATTTGTTCTCTCAGCCTCGCTAGCCGACCTCATATCCGGCAAAACTGTCAGTTCACTGCTTTCACTTTATCTTCTCCAATTCAACTATGGAAGTCAGCCGAGAAAAAAGGGTAAAAGAAAAAGGGAGAAAAAGCTAGAGGCTGTCATGGAGCTCGTGGTGTGAAGTTTAAGGTAAAAAAAGAAACCCTGAAAAAGTATGAGATAATAACCTTTTTCTGTTTCTCAACTTTGAATTCTCATCTTGGTTTTTTCCAATTTCCCAAAAAAAAAAAAAAAAAACCTTCCATTTTCTTCCCCAGGTCATATTTTCTCAGCATTGCAGAATCTGGGTTTTGTTTTTCGTACTCTGTTTTGGTGAATTCTGTAAAAAAAAAATCCAGTTGGGTTTTTGGGTTTTTGCTGCTGTACTGACTGATTGGTTATGGAGAAAATCTGGAGAAGGAGGAGGATATGCGTGTTTGTAATTTTTTGTGTTTCCATGGTGGCTTATGGAACCACTTTCCCAGGCGACTTGAAAATTCTGAATGATTTCAGAAAAGGGTTGGAGAATTCAGAGCTTTTGGAATGGCCAGACAATGGAAGTGACCCTTGTGGCCCTCCTTTATGGCCTCATGTGTACTGCAATGGGGACAGAGTCTCACAGATTCAGGTTCAGAAAATGGGACTCAAAGGTCCTTTGCCTCAGAACTTCAACCAGCTCTCTAAGCTCAGCAACCTTGGCCTCCAAAGGAACAACTTCAATGGGAAATTGCCTACCTTTAGTGGCTTATCAGAGCTTGAATTCGCTTACTTGGATAATAATGATTTCGATACAATCCCTTTCGATTTCTTTGATGGCCTTAGCAGTCTTAGGGTTATGGCATTGGATCACATTCCGTTGAATGCGTCTACTGGATGGTCTTTGCCTAGTGAGTTGGCAAAATCTGTTCAATTGCAAAATTTGTCCTTGATTGAATGTAATTTGGCAGGATCGTTGCCGGAGTTTTTAGGGGCATTGCCGTCTCTCTCAGTCCTGCAACTTTCCTTTAATAGATTAACTGGTGTGATTCCGGCGAGTTTTGGAGAGTCTTTGGTGCAGACATTGTGGTTGAACAATCAAGATGGTGGATTGACCGGTCCTATTGATGTAATTGCATCAATGTCGTCGTTGACACAGGTTTGGCTGCATGGAAACCAATTCACCGGAACAATTCCAGCCAACATTGGAGATCTTTCTTCTCTCAAGGAACTCAACCTCAATGGCAACCAACTTGTTGGTCTGATTCCGCAGTCACTGGCGGACATGAAGCTTGACAAATTGGACCTGGGAAATAACCAGCTAATGGGTGCAATACCGAAGTTTAAGTCCGGTAATGTTTCTTATAACTCTAATCCATTTTGTCAGACTGATCCTGGGCTGCAATGTGCCCCAGAAGTTATTGCACTTTTGGATTTTCTTGGTGATTTGAATTATCCATTAAGTCTTGCATCTGAGTGGTCGGGTAATAATCCGTGTGAGGGGCCTTGGTTGGGGTTGAGTTGCAATCCTCAGACCAAGGTTTCCGTCATCAATTTGCCTAGACGCAAGCTAATTGGTACTTTGAATCCTTCACTTGCAAAGTTAAATTCTTTGATTGATGTAAGGCTTCCAGGAAACAACATAAGTGGTAAAGTTCCTACTAACTTTACTGAGTTGAAATCCTTGAGATTATTGGATATAAGCGGAAACAATATCGAGCCTCCTTTACCAAAATTCCATGACAGTCTGAAGGTCATCATCGACGGAAATCCTCTTTTAGTTGCTAATCAAACTGTTGCCCCTCCTCCTTTATCTAGAAGCCCACCTCCACTCAATAGTTCACAACCTCCATCAGACAGTCCATCAGATACCCCATTATCCAGTGGTGGAAAAACACCATTATCCCATAGTCCACCCTCACCAATTACACACTCGAGTCCTAATCCATCTGGTTCTGTCCAAGTGGATGTTCAGCCCCAAAATTCTAAGAAATCAAAAACAGTTATTATTGTGGCTGGAATCGCAGTTGTTTCTGTTGCGGCTCTTCTGATGATTTGTCTATTTATTTACTGCTGTAAGAATAGGAAAAAAATCTCGGAGGTTCCTACTTCCATTGTGCTTCACCCTAGAGACCCATCTGATCCAGAAAATACGTATAAGATTGCAGTTTCTAGTAATACCACTGGAAGCTTGTCAACTAAAACTGGGATTACTGCTAGTAACTTCAACAGTGGAACGGAGAACTCTCATATGATTGAGGATGGGAACCTTGTCATATCTGTTCAAGTTCTTAGAAAGGTGACCAAAGATTTTGCACCCGAAAATGAGCTAGGCCGTGGCGGATTTGGAACTGTTTACAAGGGTGAACTAGTAGATGGGACAAAAATAGCAGTTAAGAGAATGGAGGGTGGGGTAATCAGTAGCAAAGCATTGGATGAATTTCAGTCAGAAATTGCTGTTCTTTCCAAGGTTCGTCATCGACATTTGGTTTCTCTTTTGGGTTACTCCGTTGAAGGAAATGAAAGGCTTCTTGTCTACGAGTATATGTCTCAAGGTGCTCTTAGCAGGCATCTTTTTCATTGGAAGAGCTTCAATCTGAAGCCTTTATCTTGGACAAGGAGACTCAGTATTGTGTTGGATGTTGCAAGAGCGATGGAGTACCTACATAATTTAGCCCGCCAGACATTCATACACCGAGATCTCAAATCTTCTAATATTCTTTTGGATGATAACTTTCATGCAAAAGTTTCAGATTTTGGGTTGGTGAAACTTGCTCCGGATGGGGAGAAGTCTGTTGCAACTAAACTTGCAGGGACATTTGGATACCTTGCACCTGAATATGCTGGTAAGATTTTCTTTTGAATCCGTTGTCAAATTTGGTTCTGGAATTGAATTAATAGATAAGTTCAACAGCTGAGCATGCAAAAGAATAGATGAACAATATGTAAATAATGTGGCTTTTAAATTGACATCTTTTCGTTTACATTTTCATGTTTAGTACTCAGGTCAAGTGTCATATACTATCGTAAACAGAAATTTAAGATATATACTTACAGGTTACAATTATAAATTGTTGTTGTCTTGTACTTATAACACGTCTCGACTGCTGTAATTTCACATAAATTCCTTTTATTTTTTCACCTCGAAGAGAGATAAATCGCTTCTGAATGGTGAGAATCTAAGTGATATCCTGCACATGATTGAATATTTTAGTTTTCAAATTGGTATGTACTTTTACAACTGATCCACATAATTTGTCTTTCTAAATCACGATATTTGATTTCAGTGATGGGGAAAATTACAACAAAAGCAGATGTGTTCAGCTTTGGAGTGGTGTTAATGGAACTTTTAACTGGATTAACAGCGCTTGATGAGAACCGGCCAGAGGAAAGCAGGTACTTGGCCGAGTGGTTTTGGCGAATAAAGTCAAGCAAGGAGAAGCTTGTGGCTGCAATTGATCCAACTCTTGAAGTAAATGAAGAAACTTTTGAGAGCATCTCAATGATAGCGGGACTGGCTGGTCATTGCACAGCGAGGGAACCAAGCCATCGGCCTGAAATGGGGCATGCAGTGAATGTGTTGTCCCTACTTGTTGAAAAGTGGAAACCTATTGAGGACGAATCTGATTGCCTCTCAGGGATTGATTACAAGCAACCTCTACCTCAGATGTTAAAGGTTTGGAAGGAATCAGAAAGCCAAGGAGTCAGCTATAATAGTCTCGAGGACAGCAAGGGCAGTATTCCTACAAGGCCTAATGGATTTGCAGAGTCCTTCACTTCCGCAGATGGGCGATGAGTAAAGATATAATTTGTAAGTCCGCAGAAACTATCGGCTCTTGCAGCAGTATACTTAAATAAATCTCTATATAGGATATGATATTAAGCACTTCCTTTTCGTTAATGTCCATTCAAGTGCTCCGGCGCTTGTATTGATGTTTTCAGGACTTTTTTCTTGAGTTCTGAGAATTGTCTGGTAGATGTCATCAACGTAGATGGAGGATGTGCGATTCATTTTTTTGCTTGTTTGGTATTTCATGAATTATGTATGTATTTTTACTTTACATGTTAGTTTGCAATTAGTGATTGAAGCAGTAAAAAAACATCAACAAACAGACCTGTTGATTGTAATTATGTAAGTATTCAGTTCTGGAGTTTGAAGAATAATGTCGTGTTTTATCTTGTTCATGTCGCGAGAAATTATTTTAAACTCAAAGCCAATCCATTATCCAAATGCATAGACCCAGGCCCAACCATTTGCAAGTTTATTTGATGTGTTCTATCATGTTTGGGGTTAGTTTCATATTGAAATTTAATGATCCGAAATATTTATTTTTTATTTTATCACTCAAATATTATCATAATAAAAGACTAGATAAATTCAAAACAATTAAGACATTTAAACGTGGCAAAAGAATATAATAGTTACGAGTTTTTATCATTAATATGGTATTTCAGGAACACAATAAATGACAAACCATCTAATTAAGTGGTTTTTTTTTTAACAAACAATATTATTTACACTAAAAGAAAAAAGGTGGGCTTAGCCTCACAATAGGCTAGCAATAATGTGATTCAAATTTATCTTTGGCGAGAATCGAACTAAGACCTATCACTTACAAGTGAAGAGAAATATCACTAGACCATAGTACTAAGGGGTATCTAATGGTTCCGATTTGAATAACTTTTTCCAATAATTATCTATATGAGGGAAGATTTACAAAATAGACGGCACAAATCTTTGAAATACAAGCTGATACGTTACAAGGGTGTTTTTCAAATAAGCCTTCTGAGTGATCCCTTAACTTAAGCTCCCATGTGTGAACCTTCTATGAACTTGATATGTTAAGACTCGATCAATTCTTTAATTTCTCTTTTGAAATGACTTTTAAAATGATTATAAGTGCTTTTAGAGCACTTAATTGGTGTTTCTTATAAAAAGAACTTCAAATGCTTTTTCAAGGTTTACTTGCATATTTACCAAGAATTGATTCTAAAAATATTTTAACCAGAAGTGTTTTCACCCATCTTAAAAGCACTTTTAAACGAGAAAATTATAATGTACTTCCAGTAGAAATGCTTTCAGTGAAAGTGCTTATGAGTATAGCCTTTTTTTAGAAAAGCAGTTCCGAACGATTTGAACTGAAGAATGTTACCCACCCCACCGGTAACCTGACGTTGTTCTTGTTTCATAAAAACATATATGAATATGAGCCCCACTTTTCGTTAGTTTTCCTTTTAAACAATGAGCCTCCCTGGGTACACAGCAACCCCAAGCCAACTCCCTCAACTTCCCAAGCAACCACCACCACTTCTCCCACTTCTGAACCCTTCCCAGCCCACCTCCCCTAATCCAAACCACTACCGGAAGCACTCCGTCGCTCTCGAAAGGACCAAAACCGCCATAGAACCCACTGTTTCATGGACCTCCTCCATCTCTCACCGATGCCGAAATGGTCAATTAGTTGAAGCCGTTGCACACTTCATCCAGATGAGACAAGCTGGCATTGAACCAAACCACGTCACATTCGTTACGCTCCTCTCCGGCTGTGCTCATTTTCCGGCCAAGGGGTGTATTTTTTGGGCCTTCACTTAATGCTTATGCCCGGAAACTCGGATTGGATATAAATAATGTGATGGTCGGCACGGCGGTGATTGATATGTATGCCAAGTGTGGCGGTGTGGATTCTGCTAGGTTGGTTTTTGATGGGCTGGATGTGAAGAATTCAATGTCTTGGAATACTACGATTGATGGATACATGAAAAATGGGAAGGTTTGGGACGCGGTTGACCTGTTTGATAAAATGCCTAAGAGAGATGCTTTTTCCTGGACTGTGCTGATTGGCGGGTTTGTCTAGAAAGGTCAGTTCGAGCAAGCGTTGGAGTGGTTTCGAGATATGCAGCTCGCAGGAATGGAACCAGATTATGTGACTAGAATTGCTGTAATCGCGGCGTGTGCAGATTTGGGAACGCTTGGTCTAGGCTTGTGGATAAATCGTTTTGTTATGAAGCAAGACTTTAAAGACAACGTTAGGATAACTAACTCGTTGGTTGATATGTATTCTAGATGTGGTTGTATTAGTTTTGCTCATCAAGTATTCGAGAGCATGCCCAAAAGGACATTGGTATCTTGGAACTCAATGATTGTGGGCTTTGCTGTCAATGGGCATGCAGAGGAAGCTCTCGACTTCTTCAACCTGATGCAGAAGGAAAGCTTCAAGCCAGACGGGGTCAGCTTCACTGGAGCACTCACCGCGTGCAGCCATGCTGGTTTAGTTGATGAGGGGCTCCATTACTTTGATAACATGAAGAGAGTTCACAGAATAACACCCAGAATCGAGCATTATGTGCATAGTCGATCTCTATAGCCATGCAGGGAGGTTAGAAGATGCCTTGAGTGTAATAGAAAACATGCCGATGAAGCCAAATGAAGTGGTGTTGGGTTCTTGGTTGGCTGCTTGTAGAACCATTGGGAACATCAGTTTAGCTGAAAGATTGATGAAGTACATCTCTGAGGTTGATCCCAGCTTTGATTCCAACTATGTGCTCGTATCCAATATATATGCAGCTGTTGGACGGTGGGATGGTGCAAACAAGGTTCGAAAGAAGATTGAAGACCTCAGAGTGCATAAGACACTGGGATTTAGTTCAGTTGAGATTGACTGTAACATTCATGAATTCGTGCCTGGTGATAAGTCCCATGTTGACACAGAGTGTATATGTTCAACCCTAGAGCTTCTCTCCTTTGAGCTGAAATTATGTGGGTATGTTCCGGAAAACTTTGTGACAGAATCGAATGAGTTTGATTGATACTGTAGTTCGCTGTTAAATATTTGGCTTTGCAAGCGAGAAGGGAATATTTCCCCCAAAAATGGGGGTTTAGCACATGAGCAAGGAAATAATGGACTTTTTGCAAGTAATTCGCTGTTAAATGCCTCGCAGAGATGCTACACCAAGTTGCTTTCCATAAAGCATCGCTTCCACTCTCTCAGCCATCTCTACCTTCCCATGAATCCTACAAGCACCCAACAATGCGCCCCATAATGCCTCATCTGGCTCCACTGCCATCCCCAAAACCAACTCCTCCGCTTCCTCTACCCGTCCCACCCTACCCAACAAATCCACCAAACAGGTATAATGCTCCAGCCCGGGCATCACCCCGAACCTCCGCTCCATCATTTCAAAATACTCCCTCCCCTTCTCTGTCAGCCCTCCATGACTACACGCTGTCAAAATCGTAGTGAAAGTCACTCCATCCGGCCTCTCTCCTGCCTCCACCATCCTATCAAACAGCTCAAACACCTCGCCAAATACTCCATACATCCCATACCCCGCCATAATTGCCGACCAAGAAATCTCATTCCTCATCAGCATTCCGTCAAACACTTTACGGGCACCCACCAAATCACCACACTTCGCATACATACTAATCAACGCATTTGAGTTCGCCAAATCGAAGCCAAACCCATTAACCAAAACAGCTCCATGCATTTGTTTTCCAAGCCTCAACACCGATAACCCGGCACAAGATTTGAGAACCGCAGGCAAGGTATGGCGGTCCCAGGGTTTATTGGCGGCAAGCATACGGAGAAAAATGGACAGAGACTGAGAGAAGAGGCCTTGCGAAGAGTGGGCTCTGATGAGGGTGTTGAAGAGGAAGGTGGGTCGGCGAGTACAGAAGGAGAAAAGCAGGTTGGCTTGCTTCAGTTGGGCAGCGGCGGCGTAGGAGCTGAGAAGCTTGGTTCGGATGAAGTCGTGGCCGGAAATGCCGAGTTTGATAGTTTTAGCGTGGAGCTGCGTGAGGGTTTGGAGGTTCTTCGACGAACTGCAGGCGTCGAGTAGAGTGGCGTAGAATAGTATGAGGCCGCGAGGTGGAGGAACACCCATGGCTGCCTGTACTCAGGTAGGATTTGTTCCTGAGAGCACGAGTGTTTAGGCGATATCAAATTCGACCGTTCTATTTAAACAAATCAAAATCATTACTTTACAAAAATATGAATTATACTTGCATTGTCTTTGGGTGAGTTCATTCGCTCACTAACAAATAACATATTTTAACACTAAAAATGTTATAATCGAAACTGTACAATTTCTTAATCTTTATTTGAAGATCATCTTTACAAAAACATTCGAGTCGGAGATAATTTAGTCATTCAAACATATTAACTACTCAACGGTGTAAGTATTAAGTAACATATTAATGATGAATTGCCTATTATTTGATAGATTTGGATGGCTAGACAATTTCTGTTTCAAATGATTTTCGGCAAGTATGGTCTTGAAATGAAGATTAAGTCATTAAACAATGCCAATGATAAAAAAATTTTACAGTAAAGACACGTTATTTGCAAATAGGAGAATAAGTTAATCCCCAAAAAACCGAGGGTAAAAGAAGACCAAGAAAATCTCAATTCAACATAAGCGAATGCAAGTATATATTCCAAAAATATTTCTTTGGAAGAAGCCAAGCTCCTAAACACTAGGGGAGGGATACTTCCTCAAAGCACAAACGTGCCACAAGTTTTAGTAAAATTAGATATCACACTTCAATGCCAAAATAATAATAATAATAATAATAATAATAATAATAATAATAATAAAACACTATTTCTAGACAAAAGGATTTCGTCAGGCCAAATAAGGTTTCGTCACCTAATGTTTTACTCAACGGAAATTCATCGGGAAATTTTAGTCGGATAAAAGTCATCGCTCAAATGTTTGCCTGACAAATGTTAAAACTTCGTTGGGCAAATTAGGTTTGCTCGACAAAATCACATATGACTATTTCGTTGAGCTAAGTACGTTGACGAACTTGAACCGATGAATCTAATTTCCTGACAATAGTATTTTGTCGCCAAAACCCATTGCTGAGCTAAAATAACATCCTAAACAACGACAATCATACAATTTTGCTTGACAAATTTTACACTATTTCGTCAAGCAAAATTATATATTCTGAAAATAAAAGAATACAAAAATATTTCACCCAAACGAAAAAGTCGTCAAGCAAGGAGTTTAAAGAGAAAAAAGTTTTTTAAAAAAAATACAAAATACATGCTCAACGAAAGTATTCGTCGGGCAAACTTTTTATTTTTATTTTTTTTATTCTTAATTTAATTATATTATATATAATTTAAATTAATTAATTAGTTTTAAATATATTCGTGCAAATGTATGTAGAATATCCTAAACTGACTAATTATTCTAGGGTGGCTGCTGGGATGGCGACATAAGCTCGCTAGGAGGATAGGCGAGGCGAATGCTAGAGGCTGCCATTGCCTACGCCATGACTTGCATGTACAACCGAAACTTATCCTCCTACTGGCGCACAACTTTTTCTTTAGCTTCTTCGCGCTAGTACAACTTCTTTTCCCTTTCACATGGCATGTAACTCCATCTCCAAATACTGCAGTCTGGAAGAAGTCCTGTTTCCATGTTGAGAGCCAGATGAAGAAGATCCTCGAGGTCCCAAACTCGATCTGCTCATAGGTCGTAGATCTCTTAGCCTTTTCGTCGCCCAACCTCGTCCATCAACATTTGTAGAGACACATGTAAATCAAGTCTCAGCTGCTCCATTGGCATGTTTGGTTGCTGCTGGGAGAGGTTGACGAGGTACTCGTCATTCTTTTGCGACATGAAGCCTACAAAAAAATAAAAGAGAAACCAATTAAGATTACTAATCACAATTTTAAAATTTTATGTGTAATTAAATTTGAATGGAGTATTTACATTGATAGGATTAAAAGCACACCACAAAATAGCACACAAATGTCCTATTGATTTTCCTTATTAACACTAAGATTTGTCAATTGTAGCATATGAAAATAAGGATCTTTCCTCCAGAAGATTGTTTTATCTAACTACTTAAAATGTCACAAAAACTGGGTTGTTGTCCCTACTGACCAACCACTGAAAAATAATTAGGAGACTGACTTATACTTATCTAAAGTCTACGAAATTTTGATATGAACATACTAGACACATAGAGCTACACTCACACAAACAGAACAAAAACAGAACAGAAACAGATTTTAAGTAGTTCATAAATTAAGAAAACGAGTTAGGGGAAGTGTTATCCACCACCAAATAATCATGCAAACATGTTATGTTTCATTCAAATTCCTTCTATTTCTGGATGAAGATGCTCAAGTTGGCTCAATGTTAGAACTCAACCTATTACTCTTTCTTATGTAGTATGTTAAAAGAATGACGTTTTCAACTTAACTTAGTCCCTAACATGCAATCTAGAATGACGTGTTCATAGATTTAACAAGTAGAAATCATTAAGAACGAAAAAAGTTTGAGTCATCACAAGACATCGTAAGTACTAGCGTTGTCTTACTTATCTTAGAAATTGGTTCACATGTTACTCGCAATTAACAAGTACTACTCTAGAACATATGGAAGTCCTCATTCGACAAGGGCAGGCACACACATATTCATAGCATTAGAATCCTAGATATGCTTACTAAGTATGCATTTGTAGAAAACACATAAATAATTCATTAATGAGACAAGTAGTGAATCAATTTTCATCCATTCATAAAAGTAATTCAAACGAAATGTCATAACAAACTTGCAATCATATTAGGGGCTTCAAAATAGCCCCTAACTACTAAAACTTTAGTTATACATTATTCTCAAATAAAACCAAAAGAAATACATGAGTTTGAGAAGATAAAACCGAAAGAAGAGAATGCCAAGATTTCCTCCTTCCTTTCCTTCCTCAACACTACTTTTAAACCAATTCTTGCTGTATCATTTTCTTCTCCTCAACTCACCCACTAATAGCCATTTAGTGATGATAACAAGTGAGAGGAAATGGTAAAACAATTGTAACTCCTTGGGTAGCCTTTATGCCCATTACTCCCACTTAATTTTCCATTTCCTCTGATATTTGAATAGGTGTCAGCTGGCTTGTTCTTGGCTGCATCAGTTTTGGCTGCTAGATTTATTGGATTTACTGCTTTCAATGCTTTCTTGTCAGTTACAAACTGTTCAGTCCCTTGGGAACCTTTTAGTGTTAAAATAACCATAACTTCTTCTAGAAACATGATATGAACAATTCGTGAAATGATCCAGAAAATAGACATCCGTAACTTTCCAAGCATATAAAGCTTATTCTCTTATTCATTCTGAGAAGTTCGTAACATGCTTCCAAAGTCAGCTGACTTGCACAGGAAGTTTTGACGAATTTGTTACTTAAAATCCCACTTGTGCTATTTTTCTTTTCTTTGCTTGACAAATCCTACAAAACACAAAAACAAAGTAAATAACTCAAAAATATAAGGAACTAACTAAGAAAAAACAAGTGAATTTGATGTAAAATATATATAAATATGAGCTTATCAAATACCCCCACACTTAGCTTTTGCTAGTCCTCGAGCAAAACAAAGAAAACATGAAAAATATTAGCTTCCCCCTATGTGACCCTCATAGAATTTCATTCAAGAAAACAAATCATCAAGAACCTTAGCTAGCACCAAACAAGCTAATCCAAGCTCATCTTCCTTATTCAAATGTTAGCAGCGACCTTTTAATCATCCTTGAAGTGTAGTGTGTGTAATAGCCATGCTAATGCAATTTCAAGTTTTGTTTTAAAACACCACATGCAAACTAGTGACCTTCTCACGGGACATACACTCAATCACACATATCTTTAGTTTAACATGTTTCGCTCAAAGAATCAAATGTGAAAGATCTACCATAAGCTTGCATAAAGATCTCATCTCCACAATCATAATTGCAAAACTAAAATCAAGAGGACTTTTATTGGATATAATGAGGCTTAGGGAGAGGGTTATAGAAATGAAAGGATAGGTAAACACAAGTTCCAAGCTACATTGCAAGCAATTCTTTTATTGTGATTTATAAGAGCTCAAGCTCTCCAGCCACTCTACTAATACCTCCAACCACACCCCTAAACTGAAACTTAAAAGACTGTTTATTTGCTTTGTATACAATTTTTTTTTTTTTTTGAACCAATTTTCGCACATAACTAAATACAATCATGAAATACCCCCACACTTATTCTTTTGCCAAACTCCTTCAAAGTACTTCACAAACATTTCTCATAAGACAATCTCACATTGCTCACTAGCTAGCTTGGAAAGGGTAAGGAAAAATGTTTAAGGTATAAGGATAGACATATCTGGTGATAAGAAATAAAAGGCTCAACATATACGGCTCAAATTGGCAATCTAATGATATCATTTTTCTTTAGGAAACATGCTTATTTGGGCCATGGTGGTAAACCTAATGCCTCTATCCTTTTCAAGTTCATGCAATCAATGACAAACATTTCGAAAGATCATTACGCAAGTTCTAGAAATGTACTTCATATAAGTTCATCACACACGAAACAATAGGAGTGTATGAAAAATGCACACTTTCAATAGGCTCAAAAACTCACATAGGCTGTATATGGCCACTATATTCACACATGAAGCTTTAAGTCATGCTTTAGTTTCACATCAACAAGGCTATGAGCATTTGGTTTTTCAAAGATGATTAAACAAGTACAAAGCTAACAAGAGAATAAGGAATTTCACACAATACATGCTTACTAAGTTCTTGATCACCGTGGTTCAAATTCAATCCAATTATATCATTGGGTCGGGAAACAAACAAAAATCTAATTCAAAACAATAAAGAAAATAAGACTATTTTTTTGGGTTTTCAAATTTTCAGAATTTTCTCTTTTTTTTGGGGTTTTTTTTTAGGGTAAACAAAACTAATTAAGAAAATAAAAAGCAACAACAAGGAAACAAATGAAACCAGTTCTTAGTCAAAGGGACGAAAATTTTCTATATGGTCATTTTTTCAATCCTTACCCCCAAACTTAAACTGGACATTGCCCCCAATGTCAAAAAAACCAAAATAATGGATAAAAAAAATTAAAAATAAAATAGTAAGAAACAAAATAAAGCATTTGGATTGAAAACTTCCCCAATTTGTAGTAAAATCAAACGATGACCCCCAAACTTCAATTCTGCAATCAACTTCAAGGGTGGACATAACCAAATGTTCCTACGAGGAAAAGAAATAATTCAGTTTAGCATGCAAGAAAACTCAGAAAAAGAAAACGAAAAATTGAAAATGACATAAAATGACAATGAATAGAAATATTGGGTTGCCTCCCAATAAGCGCTTGCTCATTTACGTCTGTAGTCGGACGGTACCAAGAGTAATCATCCATAGGGAGCTGGCTCATGGAGGGGTACAACCTCCACTTCATGCTCTGTAAAAGACTCGTAATATGGCTTGAGTCAATACCCATTCACTTTGAACATGTTTCCGGTCTTCGCACTTTGGATTTCCACTACACCATGAGGAAAAATATTAGTTATAACAAATGGACCAACCCATCGAGAACGAAGCTTACCTGCAAATAACCGAAGGCAAGAATTAAATAGAAGAATTTTTTTGTCCAATGGCAATGCTCTTCCTTAAGATCATCTTGTCATGAAATGCCTTTGATTTCTCATTGTATATTCGACTAGATTCGCATGCATCATTCCGGATTTCGTCAAATTCATTCAATTGAAGGTTCCTCTGCTGTTCGGCAACACTCATGTCCATGTTGTAGGCTTTGATCGCCCAATAAGCTTTGTGTTCTAACTCTACTAGAAGACGGCGTGGTTTCCTATAAACTAACCAAAATGGGGAAATTCAAATAGGAATCTTAAAGGCAGTTCTATAAGCCCACAATGCATCGTTCAAGCGCATGCTCCAATCCTTCCTACTAGGACTCATAGTTTTCTCCAAAATTTGCTTCACCTTACAGTTTGATACTTCTGCTTGACCACTAGTTTGCGGATGATAAGGTGTAGACACCTTATGTATGACATTGTACTTCCAAAGCAACGCTTCAAATGTTCGATTGCAAAAGTGACTCCCTCCATCGCTAATGATTGCTCTAGGTGTTCCAAATCTTGCAAAGATGTTAGTCTTAATAAAATCTGAAACACCTTTTGAATCATTAGTTTTGGTGGATTTCGCTTCCACCCATTTAGAAACATAATCCATAGCCAACAAAATGTAAAGAAAACCATTTGAAGATGGAAAAGGTCCCATGAAATCAATGCCCCACACATCAAAGATCTCAACAATCAAAATAGGGGTTTGTGGCATTTAATTTCTTGGGCCCAAGTTACTTGTTCATTGACAACGATCACATGTTACACAAAACTCGTATGCATCCTTAAACAAACTAGGCCAATAAAAACCACTCTCTAACACCTTAAGAGCTGTCCTCTTTGCTCCAAAATGGTTGCCACATGCATAAGAATGACAAAAAGTTAGAATAAATTTAAACTCAGATGCGGGGACAGACCTTCTAATCAATTGATCAGGGCAATATTTCCACAAATAAGGATCATCCCACTCATAGTATTTGGCGGTTTTGACAAGCTTATCTTTCTGAGCACGTGTAAAATCATCCAGAATCTTTTTGGTGACCTTGTAATTGATAATATCTACATACCAAGGGTCAGTAACCTTTAATGAAAACAATTGCTCATCCGGAAAACTCTCATGTAAAGGGATGAGATTTTCCTCTGTGTTTGAATGCACAAGTCTGCTAAGATGATCTGCTACAACATTTTCACTCCCTTTCTTATCCTTGATCTCCAAGTCAAATTCTTGAAGCAGAAGTATCCATTGAATGAGTCGCGGTTTTGCATCTTTTTTGTGAGTAGGTACTTTAAAGCTGCATGGTCAGAAAACACAATAACTTTAGTTCCAATCAGATAAGATCTAAATTTTTCTTAAGAAAATACAACAGCTAGAAGCTCCTTCTCCGTTGTTGAATAATTCAACTGTGCATCATTGAGTGTTTGAGATGCATAATAGATGACATGTGGCACTTTGTTAACACGTAACCCTAGAACTGCACCGACGGCATAGTCTGAAGCATCGCACATCAACTCAAAAGGTAAACTCCAATCTAGTGGCATGATCACAGGAGCCGTGGATAACAACTCCTTAAGCTTGTTGAATGCTACCACACACTCGTCACTCATATCAAATGTTACATCCTTTTGAAGCAAACGGCACAAGGGTCTAGAAATCATTGAGAAGTCCTTCATAAACCTATGGTAGAAACCTACATGTCTAAGAAAAGAACGAATCTCACTGACAGTAGGAGGGAGGGGTAAAGAACTATCAACTTCAATTCCATTTTCATATATGATATGCCCTAGAACTAATCCATGTGAAACCATGAAATAACATTTTTCCCAATTTAAGACTAGATTAGTTTCTTGGCAACGTTTTAAAACTAAGGACAGATTATGTAGACATGTATCAAAAGAATCACCATAAACTGAAAAATCATCAATGAACACTTCAATTATTTTCTCAATCATATCAGAAAAGATACTTACCATACACCTTTGAAATGTGGCGGGGGCATTGCAAAGTCCAAACGGCATCCTCCAATATGCAAATGTGCCAAATGGAGATGTGAAAGTCGTATTTTCTTGATCTTCCGAAGCAACTGCAATCTGATTATATCCAGAATAACCATCAAGAAAGCAATAATGAGAATGACCAGCTAACCTTTCTAACATTTGATTAATGAATGGGACTGGAAAGTGATCCTTGCGTGTGGTGCTATTTATTTTCTGATAGTCTGTACAGACTCTCCAACTATTTTACACACATGTAGGCACTCACTAGCTTCATTCTTAACAACTGTGACTCCGGATCGCTTCAGAACTACTTGAACAAGGCTCACCCACTTGCTGTCAGAGATAGTGAATAGGCTATCAAGTTGCCCGATAAGCCCAATGCAGCCATAATCAAATGAGTAGTTTTGTGTGGCTGATGCCAATATGAATGCGAGCTCGAGGTCCTGGCGATATGAGCCATTATTGATTAGGAGCTGATCAAAAGAAGAGACAAAGAAAAGCAAGAAGCTCATAGAAACATCATGCGGGCAGCTGAGAAGGAAACCTCTAGGAATGTTTTCCAATGGTTGGGAGGAAACTCTCAACCAAAGAGCTTGTCAGAAGTGTTTAGGAATTACAAAGCTTCTAAAGAGGTGGAGGACAAAGAAGCCAAGGTGCCAAGTTGGGTGGATGAAAGGCCTCCCCAACCAAGCTATATTGGTGGAGATATTAGAGTAAAGGGGAAGATCGTGAATCCAGTCACAAAGAAGAATCCTGCCCAACTCGGGCGGAAATGGTATGTGGTCGAAAATGATGGAAGGCCTGTTAAAGAAATGAGAGCCTCCATGATTAAGAGGGTCCAGAGGCAACATAAAGCCTACATGAATTCATTGAAAGTCCCCACTACCTTAGAAACTTCTGAGAATGTAAAGTTTGAGAAGATACCTAATGGGGAAAGAAATCAACTCCATTGGAGAACCAAGAATGAGGTGGAGAAGGCTAATAGCAAGACCAAAGGGGAAGAAGACCATATGCCGCAGAATCCCCATCCTGGAAAATACATAATCTTGAGGGGAGCTCAAGAGGACATAGTGATGATGCCAAACCCAAGATGGAGCCCAAAACCAATATGCTTTGGAACTATCTCACCTAATAAGGGGTTACCCGCACCATTGTTAGTTGACACTCTCTGCGAGGTTCCAGAACAAATGCCAAACTTTGACATAACCCGGGAAGAAAAAGTGCCCAAGCTGATGCTACTCGTAAAAGCAGAAGCCTAGTTAAACGAATTCATAAACCACCTTGCGGGCAAGAAGAATGACTTATCTGGACCTAACAACTTCCACGTAAACATGACATATGTTTTATCTGCCATGTTTTGTGCTGAGCATGATCAACCTGCCACAATGGAGGGTGACTACTTAGCAACATAACCTATAATGGCAAATGTTAGTGTTAAAGGAGCGGGAAAAGAAGAGTCGGGTAGAACAAGTTTGGCTGAGCCCACAAGTAGGGAGCCTAAGATGATATACACAGATAGGATGATCTTTAACCCGGGAAGAAAAAGTGCCCGAGCTGATGCTACCCGTAAAAGCAGAAGGCTAGTTAAACGAATTCATAAACCACCTTGCGGGCAAGAAGAATGACTTATCTGGACCTAGCAACTTCCACGTAAACATGACATATGTTTTATCTGCCATGTTTTGTGTTGAGCATGATCAACCTGCCACAATGGAGGGTGACTACTTAACAACATAACCTATAATGGCAAATGTTAGTGTTAAAGGAGCGGGAAAAGAAGAGTCAGGTAGAACAAGTTTGGCCGAGCCCACAAGTAGGGAGCCTAAGATGATATACACAGATAGGATGATCTTTAACCACTCGAATTTGGCTATGGCCAACCATCTCAAACCCATATACGTAATTGCTCATTTGGAAAGAGTGCCCTTCCAGAAGGTCTTGATTAATGGTGGAGCTGCAGTCAACGTGTTGCCTTACAAGCAAATGAAGAGAGTATGTAGAAGTGAGGAAGATTTCATCCCCAGGAACTTAACAGTTTCCATTTCTTCGTTGTGGATAATATTTCCACTTACAGAGCTTTACTAGAAATTAATTGGATTCATCAGAGTCTCTCTGTGCCATCTATCTTACACCAACAAGTGGCTATCTACCATGAAGAAGGGGAAGTAACCTAGATCTTGGGAGATAGTGGAGACCGAATCATGGTCATTCCCCCTACAGCCAACATTGCAGAAGCCAATTTCTACAATCCCAGTATTGGGATTCTTTAATGCTCAAGAGCTGATAAGAACGATTGCCCGACGAAGGTGATGGCCTAAAAGCTCCTGGAACAAGGGCCATCTCTTACAAGGGAAGAATAGGATCAGCCCTATATCATCCCAACTCCCCAACACCAATAATGTCAGAACAGAAAAGGAAGGACCAAGTGGTTGCAATCAGGTCTTTAATAAAAAGACCGTTAGTGGATAGGAAAGAAATAAAGCAAGAAAAAGTAAACTCAGCCAAGGAAGAAAATGATTGGAACAGAGAAACTTCTAGTAGCCAGATGAGTAAAGAAGAATTTTTTGGGTAAGAATTAGAACCAGCCATACAAATGGTTGAATGTATATATGACTTGGACGGGCCAAAAGACTTGCCCGAAAATCCAAAGTAAGTTGAATTCTTGTGTGCAGAACTGAACAAACTGGCCCCAGAAGTACAAGACCCCTTGGAGACCATTGATTTGGTAACTTAGGAGGATCCGAGACCTATACAAATCAGTGGTTTGTTGGAAACCGAGGGTCGAGCAAAGATTGTTAGCCTTCTACATGAATTTAAAGACTGTTTTGCTTTACACTACACCGAGATGCCAGGTTTAGATGAACCTTAGTAAAACACAGAATGCCTATTAAGGAGGGGTTTAAACCTGTCAAGAAAGCACCACGGAGGATGTCAAAATAGATAGAAGAAAAGGTCAAAGAAGAGATCGAAAGGCTGGTAAAGGCTGGATGTATTAGGCCTACCAAGTATGTCGAGTGGTTGGCCAACATTGTACCTGTATTAAAAGCTATAACTAATGCAGTTAAATGTTGTGCTGACTATAGAAACATTAATGGAGCCACGTCTAAAGATAAATACCCTATGCCCATGGCTGATTTATCCATAGATGCAGTTGCCAACACAAAGTCTTATCTTTTATGGATGGGAATGCCGGTTACAATCAAATAAAAATGGCTAAGAAATATATACATAAAACAGCATTTAGATGCCCATGTCATGTTGGAGCATATGAATATTTGGTAATGCCATTTGGGCTCAAAAATACCGGTGCAACTTATCAAAGAGAAATGAACGCCATTTTTCATGACTTAATCAGCCATAACATGGAAGTATATATTGATGATATCGTGGTAAAATGTAAAACTGAAGAACAGCACCTGGTGGACCTCAGACAAGCCTTAACAAGAATGAAGACCCATAAGTTGAAAATGAATCCCAAGAAATGTGCTTTTGGGGTAAGGTCGGGCAACTTTTTAGAATTCCTTGTTCACCAAAGAGGGGTAGAGGTTGAAAAAAACAAGGCTCGAGCAATAATGGGAACACCTCATTCCACCAACAAAGTTCAACTGCAAAGGCTGCTAGGGAAATTCAACTTATTGAAAAGATTCATCACTAACTTGGTGGGCAAGATTCAACCGCTAACTCCTTTGCTCGGATTAAAAGACAAAGAAGAATTTGAGTGAGGTCACCACATCAAGAAGCCTTTGACAGAATAAAGACTTACTTGGCCTCTCTATCTATGCTTATGCCACCTCAAAAAGGGAAGCCTTTAAAGCTTTATATTTCTGCCTCTGAAAAATCGATAAGAAGCTTGCTAGCTCAAAACAATGAAGATGGGAAAGACTAAGCAATCTACTACCTCAGTAGAATCCTTACTGAGGTAGAAACAAGATATACTCCAGTGGAAAGGTTATGCCCGACTCTATACTTCACTGCATGCAAGCTAAGGCACTATATGTTACCTTGCCACATCCATATCATTGCCAAGACAGATGTGATCAAGTACATGTTGTCGAAACCAATGCAAACTGGGAGCAATCAAGGGACAAGCAATTGTAGACTTCTTGACTAAACACTAAGAGTCCCGGGAGGAGATTATCAATGTTTCAAGAACTCTGGAAGTGGTCAGGTGGATCCCGCCAAACAAAGCCTTCTCAAGCAAGGAAGAATAGATCCAGTAAGAGATAAAAAGGGTATCCATGCTTTGGATCACTCTATGGAAACTGTATTTTGATGGTTCTTGCACTCATAGTGCTTCAGGAGGCGGATTGTTATCATTGATCCCAAAGGTGCTCACCATTATTATTCATTCCTCCTAGACTATCAGGAAACTACCAACAATCAGGCATAGTACGAGGCACTGATAATTGGCCTGGAGATCTTGATAGAGTTGGGGGCAACTGAAGTTGAAGTTTTTGGTGATTCAGAGTTGGTGATCAATCAACTAAATGAAGAATACAAGTGCAGACATATCGCCATGATCGGTTATTACTTAGCGGCCACTCAGTTATTGAGTTATTGAGGCATTGAAATACTGGTCAACTACATCCCTAAGGGAGCAAATGCAATTGCCAATGAGATGGCACAATTGCCTTTTGGAGCACAGATCCAAGAAAGAAAGTTTGAAGGGAACATAGAGGTTCATAAAAGAAATCTCCCTTCTATCTTTGAAAGGGGATTCAACTTAGATGTGATGACTAATCAGATAAAGGTGAAAGATTGGAGGACACCACTTCTTTAGTATTTATATGATTCATCCTTCCCCACAAGTAAGAGGAATAGACAACAAGCAACTAAGTACGTTGTGTGGAAGGAAAATCTGCTAAGAAATACTCTAGACGGACTAATGTTGAAATGCTTAGGCCAGGAAGAATCAATGAGGATAATGGCTGAAGTCCATGAAGGGATTTGTGGAGCACATCAGGCAGAAACTAAGATGAGGTAGCTGCTTAGGAGATATGGTTATTTCTGGCCCAAGATGGAGAAAGATTGCAATGCTTATGCCCAAAGGTGTGAAGAATGCCAAAGGTATGGACCTCTCTAACATGTGCCCTCAATACCCTTAAATCCCGTGGTCAAGCCTTGGCCCTTCAAAGAATGGGCAATGGGCTTTATCGGGCAAATTCACCCAGCCTTTAGCAAAAGACACATGTTCACAATCGTGGCAATGGATTACTTCACCAAGTGGGTAGAGGCTTCAGCTGTGAAGACTATCACTTCAACTGCAGTCAAGAAATTCATTGAAACCAAGATCTTACACAGATTTAGGGTGCCCGAGACAATTATCATTGAATGTGGGCCATCTTTTATTTCAAAAAAAAGTGGAGGAGTTTCCCAGTAAGTTCAAGATAAAGATGGTTCAATCTAGTCCTTACTACCCCCAGTCAAACGGCCAAGCAGAAGCCAGCAATAAGATCTTGGTGAATATTATTAAAAGGATGGTGGCCGAGAGTCCAAAGAAATGGCATGAGAAGTTGATAAATACTTTGTGGGCTTATAGGACTTCCAACAAGATCTTGGTGGAACTACTCCTTATGCCTTAACCTTTGGGCAAGATGCTATAATCCCTATGGAAATTAATGTGAGTTTTGTTAGAATTCAGAATCAATTCAGGCTAGGAAGGCAAGAAAGTTGTTGCCCGAGTCTACAATAAAAAGGTGAAGTTGAAGAACTTCAAAGAATGAGAGTATGGAAGGTCCTTTCATTATTCACCAAGCATTGGACAAAAGGGGATATTATTTGGCAGATTTGGAAGGGAGTTTGCAAAGGCATCCTATTAATGCTAAGTTTTTGAAGAAGTATCACCCAACCTTGTGGGATGTCAGGGTTGCTACATTGAAGAAGTGTAAACATTGCGGGAAGTTTAAAGATAGCTTATTTACCCATCACAGTCGAGTTTCAAGAGAGAAGTGCAAGCCAAAGTCGATTAAAGAAATCATTTTCATTTCATTGAATGTGGAAGTTACATTAGAATCAGTTTAAAAGTTCTACATCCTGGACTAAGGAAGTTATCCTAGAATGATACTATTAGCTAACTATGCTTCAGCATCGTTAGATTTCAACATTTATTCTCTTGACCTCTTTAGGCTTCTGATGAAGCTGATTGGCAGGAGATCTTGCTAAGTAGTTACTAATGGCCACTGCCACTTTCATGTATAAGCTCGACGTTCAAATCAGTGAAGAGCCTTCTTCCACGAGTCCTACCAAGGTCTTTGACATTATCGTGGTAGTTGATCCCGAAGCATACACCTATGATGATAAATTGATCAAGAAAGCAGAAGCTGTGGGGAAGTCTGGTCTTGTGGATGTTAATATGAGGAAGGTTAGCTTTACATCCACATGTAGGATATACCGGTATGATTAATGCTGCTCGGCTACCCAATAAAGCCATAGAAGTCCTGAAACTGAAGTTGGATGTAGTACATTTTTCTGAGGATGATAAAGAAGCCAGTGACTGAGAAGTCCATGCAGATCCAAAGGAGTGCACTCCTCCCTCCTTGAGGAAGAGCTTAGTGTGCAAGCATGTTCAAAGGTGACGAAGGCCATTAAGAAAACGGCCCATGATGAAAATCCCCTTACCAATCTCGTAGGGAGATTGAATCCAGGCAACTGTAGGTGTCATTGGATAATCTTAAAGAGAAGATGAGATGAAATTTGGAACCAAGAAGGAAGAGTTAAAGAATAAGAAAGATTTCAAAAAATTTGAACTTTAGGAATTCTGAGGGGTTTTGGAAATTAAAAGGGGTCGAATTGGTTAAAGGTGCTTAGCTAAAGAGATTAAGAGAGGATTATATAATAGGTGAATATTTAACGATAGAGTTCGTGGGTTAGTGCAAAGGTTCTTGTTAACCAACGCTATGAGTCCAGAGTGAAGGCGTAGGCAGTTGTTCAATCATTATTTAGGCCTCGGTTTACAGGCTCAACAACGATTGAAGGGGGCACTGTTTAGGTTAATATTTGAACTTTAGACTTAAAGGAATGGAAGCCCAAAAGAGCTAAAGTGGAGAAACTCACCCGAGGCCCAGCACCAAGCCCAGCCATCCATCTCAAGACAAGATGGTGACTCCTCATTAATGAAAAGGCTATGTGCTTACAAGAAAAGTGACAACCGATGGAAATCAACCTACTCTTAGCCCAAAAGCACTTTCTAATGGCAGAACATGTAAAAAAGATCATGATTCACTGAAGTGCTTTCAGGCAAAGCTTGCAACAGTCAAGATCAAATGTCTATAAAATGAGGAAGAAGTCCCAGAGACAAGGACACTCAACAAATCAAACAAACAAACATACAAATTCTGCTCTTAAGCCAAATTTGCATCTAAAAGTTGTAATTAGCCCAGATTTCAATCCTTTTCAGGATAATCTCCTACAAAAGCCATCTTTTGTCTAGTATAAAGCTCTGCTATCACCCCTAGTGGCGTATTATCGATTCTCTCATGCAAACTTGTTTACCATCCATCCATTTTAAACACACAACCCTCTGTAATCACAAAGAAAAGAGATTGCAAGACGTTCGACCTGACAAGGTGATATCTTGCCCGACTCTCTTTGTTTCGTCTTTCAATTAGTAGATCTAGTATGATTTACTCTCCAATATATATTCAAGTTATTTCTAGTCAGTTGGTGATCAAAAGTTCCATTGGTTCTCAGATCTGGTTCACTTAGTAGTTTTACTATCATAAAAGCCAAAATGAGGATCGAACTGATGACTTAGTCAGATCTGGATTTCCACCCTTTAAAGCATACAAGATAATGAACTAAAAGTCATTGATCTCAAGGCACAGAAAAGAACTTAATGTAGACTTAACCTATCTATGACAATCCTTTAATAATAAGAAGTTAGAATAACTTGGGCCACAAGTAATCAATTTAAACACACTTGTTTTACATCTGTCATACTGAGATGGTAATGGCAGGCCTAAGCACTTAGTTTTGATTGCAAGTCTCAAGGCCTACACCTAAGGCCCCACAAAGGCACCTTTCAGAACTAACTTTGTTCTCCTCTTGCAGCCTCTCAACAAGCAGGAGCCCGACAAACAACCAAAGTGCCAACTCCTCGGGGAGCTATGTGCTCGCGCCAGGGATCCTCCCCAGTGAAATTCCTGCCCGAACAGAAACATGTTGGGATTCTTGTATGGGCTGGGATAAATAATTGTGGCAAAGCAAAGCCTAACCTAAACCTAACTATATATTCCTTGGATGGTTGTAAAAAGAGGGGATAGCAGCAATGTGGAAAGGGGGAGGAATGCATTTGATCATACGGTTTTAGCGAATTGACCTAAGGAAGACACCAACACCGAGTGGGTTCTCCATTGTTTTCTTTTACATCTTTTCAGACTTGGTGATCATGATTGTGATAATTATGTCTTATTATAATTTGATGGTTGTGATGAACTAATTTCTTTATTAGAGATCCGATGTAGTCTTCATGATAATTTTATGTCATAGTTAACTTATTTCTTTTATCAATTCAAGGGTTTCTAGTTTCATTCATTATGCTTAAATCATTCTTTATGTTCATGTTATTGATTAGCTACCTTTAATATGAATTTTTAGACATATGAGACAAGGTCATAGTAGACGCCATATACTTTGCCTTGAGATAGCTCTCTTGAGTGAATGAACTAATGTTGATGCAGACGCCATGCTAAGACACTTTTTGGTTTTCTTTGTTCTTCTTGCACTTAATGGATTTTTTATTATTGACTTAGACTAGACACCATGGTTAAGTTGATGATTAAGAGTACTTGGTTACACCCAGACGCCTAATGGATAATCATAATAAAGAGAGAACGAACCCTAGAACCTGAATTGAATTGTTCTTACTAACTTATCTAATGACATAGAATTGGATTGATATGGTGAAGTCAGATACCTAGTGTTTCAACCATTATTTTCAGAAATCATTTACATAAATTCTCTTTAATTTACTGCACTTAAGATTACTTGATCAACTTCTCTTCGGTTAATTATTTGAATTTCGTAGTTTAGTTGTTTTCGTTATTTTTATTCTAGTGGGTACTACAAAATTGGACTTAGTTAGGTGACTTTACAAATCCATGTGGGTACGACACTCATAATTGCTTGCTATACAATCATATCGATTCGTGCACTTGCAAGAAATATAATTTGTTCATCAAGCTCGATTCAGAATCCAGGTGGACATTTTGGGTCGAGGTGTATCATATTAATAGTAATATAATGAGATGTACAAAGTCAAGACTATTTGACCAAAATTTGAATACCATTAAAATTTTAGTCAAAGAGTGTTAGTGACTAAAGACCGAATTTAAAGTCTCCCTTAACTAATTATTTTTTATTTTTTATTTTTGTTCAACATAATAATTATTCCATTTATGCATTAAAGCGCAAGATGTTGTTGCGGAAGGAAATTTTTTTTTGGGAACTGACATCAAGCAATAACACATGGCTATTGATAGGAGCATATTTATGCGACTTTGTTATCTTATTTCTTTGCATTTACTTAGTTAATTTCCATTTATTTTGGTAATTTAAGTTATTTTCATATTATTGTAGGTCTAGTTGGTAAAGATGACAATAAATAGCTAAATGGAGCAATTTGGAGCAATTTTGGACTTGGATTGGATAGCATGCGTGGATAGTATATGGGCTAAACATTTTTGGTGTTTAAATGGTGCTAGACATGTGCTAAAATCTGGAGAAATTAAAGTTGAGGCTGGGAAGGCAAGGAGTTACACAAGAAAGAGGAATCCTAGTTGGAGAGGAACATTATCTTATCCTATCCTATCCTATCTTATCCAATCTTATCTTATTTCCAGCTGCAAGGAGGAATCCTAATCACATTCCAACACTCTCTACTTGATTCTTAGAGTCCTAAAATATTTCAAAATGCCAAAATCCTTTCCTCCTTGGATTCAACCATTTTCCCATATATATATGAAATTCCTGCAGAGATTTAAAGGGTGCCATGACTACCATTCATCCATTGAAGTTGCTAGAGTTTTTAGGGTTCTTTCCATTTTTGTTTTAGGTTTCAATGTTTATTTAGATTGTTTTTCAGTTATGATGAACATATGTAACTAAGTTTCTTTTTAGCTAGAGGTGAATTTAAAGCCATGATCATATGTTTTATTTAAATTGATTACATCCAGTTGTTGTTTCATAAAATATGAACGCGATTTACTTATCTACTTTATAGAGAACTTATTCTTGTATTCTTATTAAGGGTGCACACTTAATTTGCATGCAGGGATTTGATATTAGAATATAAGAGAATTTCACCTAATCGTTATGAACTTATATTTGCAAGTAGTAAATGTCACTAGTCATGATTGAGTTAAGTAAATTCTTGGCAGGAGTATCATCATTTTCATAGTTACGAATGCTTATGATTTTCACATAACTTAATGATCTTTGAGATGTATCTCTATCATGCTTTTTATAGTTAGGGAACTTGAAAAGAATAATTTGGTTGCGTCGCTGAATCTAATTCAATGAACTCTGGAAAATCTGAGAATTAATTAGTGTTGTTCACAGTTAATTTGGGGCATTGTCATTCATGGTTTAGAGGAAGAATAACTGGAAATCGATTTGCATGCATATGTTTCCTGTGTGGAGAATAATCCTTTAGCTATCATTTCATCCATATTTCATTCACAACTTAATTTACTTGTTGCACTTTACTTTCGTTTTAATTAAATTCGTTCAAATCCCCCCAGTCATTGTTTTGTTTTTAGTTTAACTTAGTTTTCAGTTTTATAAGTTTAATTTGTGTTGATTAGCATCCCTTCTAATTCCCGGAATAGAATGATCCCTACTTACTCATACTACGATTGCATAATTTATAAGGTTTAATTTGTGTGTTAGTTTCTACCACATCAGATGTGCATCTATTTGAACATCTTCAAATGAGATATTAAAATCCTAAATAGAATGCTACTCTGCATATTTGACATCAAAAGTCTCTCCAACTGAAGTGTTACTTATTGATTGGATTGTTGATTGGATTTGAGGCTTTGTAATTTGGAATCAAATTTGACATCAATATGAAATTTATTTTTAATTTATTTTAATAGTAGGTCTTTATTTCACTAACATTTGAACAAATAAAAATTTTGTTTCAACACTTTTTTTATTTTTTATAACTATAACCATTTAAAGCTCGATCTATTTAAATAATAAAATAACATTTTGACAATTTGGTTGAAGAAGTATAAAATTTAACATAAGACTTCAAATTGTCACATTAATCATCAATTGTAATTTAACTCTTATAATTTGACATTTCCTTAAAAGATGGTCTTATTCCCCCACCCACCCACCCCACAAATAGGCATCAGGCGAAAAATGCCTCCTAAATTTAAATAACATTACAAGGTGAGGGGACATAGACTAAGTTGCCCCAAAAAATAATAAAATATATTGATATATGATGTAATTATTCTTCGAGTAAATCCACGCCTGGAAACAGATAAATAAATGGAAACTTTAACAAAAAACTCTCGGTACTGTTCAGTTTAACGAAAAATCACATTTTTCACTAAAAAGTCAATTATGATACTATTCACTTTACCCTTTATTTTGTCCTTATCGTTAAAACTCAAAGTTTTGGTCACTTTAATTAGTTTTCCTTAAATAAATAACAAGGGCTGACTAAAAAGACCAGTACAATGTCTCGAGTGAGGATTCTCGCCGATCCTCTTTGTGAAGATTCTGAAAATCCTCCAATCACATCCGTTCATTATACATCATGCGGTCAGTTTTCATCAGATACTGTTTATATTCAATTTTAAATAAAAAAATTTACGATAATTGCGAAACATATGTGATTTGAGGATCCCCATGATCCTCACAAACAGAATCCGGCAAGGATCCTCACTCCAATATCTCAACCCCTAAAAAAAAGGGACAGGTACAATTATTTAAGTCGAGTTGACGGAAATTTTTTCAAGTGCTCGGTATTCAACGAATCTAGTACTTGATTCGGGGCTCCAAAACTCAAAATTTTATAATTGAAAGCGGATTGAAATTAAAATCAAAATTTTCAATCCAACTTGATCCTGCATTTGACAAAAACATTGTACCCGAGTTCAAGTCTCATCACTCACATCTGTATCGCTTCCTAAAACTTAATTCAGGAAGCCAAGAACAAACACATTCAAGGCACAAAAATGCACATCAAAAATTTTCACACGTCGTTTTATCTTTCCAAGGGGACTGTCCGAACCCCCGATCTGGGTCGTGTTTCTGAGACTATCAAATCCTCGAATGCAGCGAATTGCAAAAGACATCCCTAGTCTCACTGTATTTGTAGACGTGATCCGCGTACCACTTTATCTTTCTTTTCAGTCAGCTCACCGACCCAGTTTCCCCAAGCAGCAGAGTAGTATGTTCAAACCTTTGTGCATCCATCAGTCCTCTGTGCTTCTCCTAATTTTCTTCTTCATTTTATCTTGTGCCCGGTATCTCTCCCGTCGTTCTTCCCTCTGGCGCTTTTTAGACACTTGTTCTTCTTTGACTTTCTGGACTTCAATTTCTTTCCTCTTTTTATCATCTTTTAGCTTGCGCTTCTTCATCTGAAAAAGCGGATGTGAAGTTGAAATACCTTAAAAAATTATTGAACTGCATAAAAGAGTCTTCAAAACAAAGACAAAACATAAAATGACATAACAGTTTCTTCAGATAGGGGACACCCCCTTCTTATATTCTTTCTACCCCAAAAGTGAAAAAGCCAAATACAAAATGGTTAGCAGACGGTCGATAGCTTTAAAACAAGTCAAGATAGCGGGAATATTAAACTGGTCACACTTCAGGCATACTCTGAGGTTTGCTTTCAAGGTGATACGCAAGCTCAATGTGTCAAAACTCAAAAAAGTAATCATCTATTACATTCGGTTACTCAAACAGATATATGCCTGCCACACCCTGGCAAGTTGTGACTGTGTATTAGTGTTGCACTAAGGACGAGGGTTCAAACACATTATGTCTTAAGGTGCATACCTTCTCGTTTCGTATTAATCCGAGATGCTGAACAAGAGTATGAACTTTACGTTCGTGAGGCTCCATGACAACAGCTCTTCTGTTTTCAAGAAGTGGCCTTTTCCTACTGGGAATATCCTTAGGCTTTGTTCCGAATGGCAGCACAGCTTGCAGTGACTTAGGAATCACCAACGGATTGAACTTCTTCAACTTCCTTTCAATTTTCTGTTGACACACAGAAAAGAAAATTACAATTGACAAGAACAGGACAATGAAAAACTAAAGAAAGAGAAGCAGAAGTACTGCCGGGGCAGAATTTAGAGTGAGAAACCATGTGCTGCTGCAATAAGTAGCTTCACATCATCAAATATTACCTTGTAAAGTGAATCCTTATTGACAGGAATAGGAATATTATGTTCTCTCCTCAATTCAGTAGTAGTTTTCATCCCTTGCCAGGTCTTGTCGCGAGGTTGCAGGGACGTCGTCAATGGGTTGTAAAATCGAGGAACTTCAACTCGAGTCCAAGCACGCAAAAAAACAATGTCACTCATCTTAATTTTGTCCTCAAAGGTGCACCTAGCAATCCCTTCTTTTGGTTGTCCACCCATCTTTTTTGGTTGGTTACCAATTTCTTCTTTCGCAGCCTGTCAAGGTTAATATTAATAAAAGTAAATTATATTAGCATCGTGGGCCATATGACGAAATGCACTCACAAATTTAATTACAATCTGTAAAGAGCTTATGTGTCTGTTACTCGTGAATATATATATATATACACACACGTGCGTGCGCGTGTGTGTGCATACTCGATCTCAACGCCAGCTCAACAATACCAAAAACGAATATCATTCCAGTTAGAAATACGGCAGCACTGACAGTTCATACCTTTTTGACCTGCCCCCGGATTCCACTGACAGTTCGAACAGCAGCACCTTCAAATCGAGCTATTTCAAGATCCGAGGTGAACATATCCTTTACAAGGGCAGTGTTCTTGAAAATCTTGCAGGGGTGACCAACTAGTTTGAGTTTCTTCACTATTCGTGATGCATGGTTGAACTCAAGCACAACTGCAGTTGCTGTGATCCTAAATTGTGCCTGCCAAATCAAATAAAGTAGCTTAGGAACAAAGAAACACAGTGTAGGCCTTAAAATTCGAAAATTCAAATGAAAAGAGAAAATTGGGAAAATAAATAATGCGGCACAAAGGTTTCTGAATGATTAGTTTTGTCATTTTTCATCTTGTGTGTTTTCTTTTTATTTCAGTGGGTAGAACGAGAGAGGAGGAACCTTATAAATAGGCTAATTGACAAAAGGTTTAGTCGACCCACTAAGCAAGAAAATCCACAGGAAGAGTTCATGAAAGGTAAGTAAACACAATGTTCAAACCAAACAGGTCAATGTGGCCTGGATATCATATTCGAACACCATTTACTTCCTTTCCAAATCAACGTCATTCCATAAAATCTGTTTATATGAAATTAAACCTAGACATTCAAGGACACCTTATACAGGTAGCCTGTGAAATCACAAACTCAACTTGCGTTCCAGGTCTAGGCTGGTTAAATAAAAATTGTCTTAAAGGAGAGAAAATAGCATAACCAGCACTTAAGTGCAAGAACAAGACATAGACCAGTGTGTTGTGGATTGAAATTACGTACTCGATTGGTACTGTAGCTCAGCAAAGGGCAGAAAACAGGTTTAGATTCCTAAGAGACAAATATGTCTATGGTGCAAAAGAAACACAAGAATCCAAGAAGACGCATGATGTTTAAGAGAGAGTAGCACTGGAAGAGTCGAACTTCGAGCGACTGTCCAAAATCATCAAATCGCAAAGCTGTAGTAAGCTAGCCTCTACTACATGACCTTGCAGCTTATTTTCTTATTTGGTTTATTAGGAGTTGACGATGTGGCCATCTTATTGTCCGATTAACAAAGTTTGAGTAGTACTTCCCAAGTTCCAAACTCTCCATTACCAACAGATGTGGCAGAGTTGAAACCTTACCCATGCATAATGGTTTCAATTCGAGAGAGCCTGAATGGGAGAGGCGAAAACACATTGATCGAAATCTCCACTGTTCTGAATAATGAGAGACTTTGAAGAAGACCCTTATTATGTCTATATAAAGGGACTATTGTACTAGTTTTGAGAAGAGAGCAAAACAATAAATTGTACACCACTCAAGGGATTAGAGTGAGAGAATATTGTGAAGTGTGTGCGAGAGAAAAGAAAAGAGATAGTGTATTTCTTGTTCTTGTTCTTTCAGGTTTTTCGTCAATTCCTAGTTCTAGAGATTTGGCAAGATTATTGGTTGTACTCATTATTGATATAGTGAAAGATTGTTGTTGCTGTCCCGTGGACGTAGGCACATATTGCCAAACCACGTAAATTCTTGGTGTTATTTATCTTGGTTATTTGTTTTCGATTTCCGAAGTTTGTTCTATTTTTTCCCATTCTTAAACGCGATATTCTCAACAAGTGGTACCAGAGCCAGGTTTGGCTGATATCTGTTTAGATTGGAGGGTGCAATTATGATGAAACTCACCCGCTCCAACTGGGTTACGTGGAAATCAAGAATGGAGGACATGCTTTATTGTAAAGATCTCCATGAGCCAATTGAAGGTATTAATAGCAAGCCAGCAAATAAGTCTGATGCCAATTGGACCAAGATGAATCGTAAAACTATTGGTACGATTAGACAATGGGTGGATGAGAGCATCTATCACCATGTGTCTAAAGAAACTGATGCGCAAGCTCTTTGGAAGAAGTTAGAATCCCTCTTTGAGAAGAAGACCGCTGCCAAGAAAGCATTCCTTATCAAAGAGCTTGTCAACATGAAGTATGCGGAAGATGTTAGTGTAACCAAGCACTTGAAGAACTTTCAGAACATGATCAATCAGGTAGCCAGTATGGGTTTGAATATTGAAGAAGAGCTGCTAGCACTTTTATTGCTAGGATCCTTGCCAGATAGTTGGGAAACCTTCATCGTAACAGTAAGCAATTCGGCTTCTAATGGCGTACTATCGATGGATGCTGTTAAGGATAGCATGTTTAATGAAGAAACAAGGAGAAAAGCTTCAGGTGCAGGCGCTGGACAACTCTTTGTCACAGAGAAAAGAGGCAAAAATTCTGGTGAGACGAGATTCAATGGTGATTGCCACTATTGTGGGAAAAAGGGTCACATGATGAAGCATTGTCGTAAATGGAAAAAGGAACAAAAGGATGGGAACAATACTGCAGGTGTTGTGACCTTCGATGAAGAGCTTCTTTAATGCAGATGATTGATGGTTTTCTGGCAAAGAAGTCTATAATTGCCTTTGCCAATGACGATGGGTATTGCGATAAGGGGGAGCTTGGTCAAGAGAAGTCTAATCAAGAGGGTCTTGGTTAATAAGTAGTTCGATCAAGAGGAGCTTGATTATGGGTAGTTTGATCAGGGGGAGTCTGGTCATGAAACATTCGATCAATGGGAATTTGGTCAAGAGGAGCAATCACATTTTTTTTTGGTATACCTTCCTCATGGTCTGGAGGGGGAGATTGCTGGGTTTTTTCCAACCCATGATAAGTTGTTCTACATCTATAAGGAATTATAGTCTTAGAAGATTAAATTGTTTTCACAATTGGAGTTAGTTTCTCAATTGGAGAAGGATTCATAACTAGATTCCAATTAGGATTAGTAATCTTTATTGAAGAAGACCTTTATTATGTTTATATAAAGGGACTATTGTACTAGTTTTGAGAAGAGAGCAAAACAATAAATTGTATACCACTCAAGGGATTAGAGTGAGAGAATATTGTAAAGTGTGTGCGAGAGAAAAGAAAAGAGATAGTGTATTTCTTCTTCTTGTTCTTTCAGGTTTTTCGTCAATTCCTAATTCTAGAGATTTGGCAAGATTATTGGTTGTACTCATTATTGATATAGTGAAAGATTGTTGTTGTCCCGTGGATGTAGGCACATATTGCCGAACCACATAAATTCTTGGTGTTATTTATCTTGGTTATTTGTTTTCGATTTCCGGAGTTTGTTCTATTTTTTCCCATTCTTAAACGCGATATTCTCAACAAACTTAGTCCTAATTGGATGAATTTTATATGAAATATATATTTAAAGTAGCTTTGCAAGCTACAAATTACAAAGAGATGAAAGAAACATAAAAATAAGACAAAAACGAAAAGAAAAGAAACTTGTCAAACCTGATTGTTTGATAAATTCTGGAAAGCAACCACACCAGTATTAGGAGGGGCAAGAGGGCCCCAAAACATTGCCAGGCAATGCATGTGTTCAGGAGTGTACTTAAGCATGCGATGCCTTCCATTGCGATCCTCAATAGCATAAACTGGTATTGTTTGGTATCTCCTCCACCCAATAGAAACAATAAGGGGATCGTTATTCTTAAGTACTTTCTTGTGCCACCTATGCCGCTTTAACCTGACCTGAAAGAAATGGAAGACATCATCTGATGAGATTAAAATTCTTCATAAATATATGTGAACATTGAACTCATAAGGGGCTGTGCAAGTGCTAATCACTAAGAGTGACTGCCTATTAAGACCTTGACATATTTTAACCTGGGAAATTTGCACCAATGCCACCTGGACTTATGGGTGTGCGTAAATACCACTTTTAACTTGGATGTACCACCTCTATCGAACTCTGCTAGAAATCCCGTCAAAATTCATCAAATGTTGGGGTAAGAATTTCTTTGACTACAGCTTGTCTTCAAGGAAGCAAAGATATGTTCCACAAGCTTTAATCAATTAAATTTTTACCCTAAGTCATCTAGTTGTCTTCAAGTGGTAATAACCTTGAAAAATGGCTCGCATGTGTTGCAGATGATACGTTTTGACTAAACTTTCATAGAAAATAATGGAAGTACATTTGCACTAATACATGAGTCTAGGAGGTGACAAGATTTTTAGTTTGAGTGGCATTCACAATTTTCCCTTTTAACGTTTTACAGTCTCTTAGCAATTCATGTTAAGTAAACGAGGCAAAAAAATTCGAATACAAATCTCTGTGTAAATCACTTTTTTCGTGCCTCTTTCTATGTGTAAATCACTTGGTTATTATCTATTTGTCTAAAACCACCAATAAATAACATAATAGTTTTATTAAAATACAACCACACATTAATTCTTCATGAGCATGAAATAGAGAAGCTATCGTACACATGCAAGCGGGGAGGGCCAGTATAAAAGGAAAAACAAAAGCAGTAAAATTAGATATTTTAATGTGCACTAACCTGCATGTGTCCGACATTTTCTTCACCAAGACCAATTCCTCCAACCAAAATAGGATGACAGGGATCAAAATATTCAACCATCTCATAAGGGACATCATGAACCTCCAACCGTAGGTATGTCCCTGTCCGAAAACCCTCTACTTCTAATTGGGTGGCCTCATCCAGTTCATTGAGTTCAGCAATATTCATTTGCTTCCGAAGTTCAATCTCATCCTTCAACTGGAAGAACTAGGCGTGAGCTCCCACAACCGTGTTGTGCTAAACAATCTTAAATATATGCAGGAATTTTACCTTGTCAAAGTAGTCACTTTCTTTGGGTTGGTCTCGACCAAACTTGCCTTCAGGTTTAGTATCAAGCTCCTCTTCAGATGCCTCAGCTCCATCAAACGTTGGTTAAATTAAGGACACAAAAGTAATTTCAGAATTTCTCTACAAATATACACAAAATATGACCAAACACAAAACAGAAACGTTCCTTGCTTTTTGGTGGTGGAAGAGCAATATGTAATTTTTTGAAAAATACATTAAGAAGATATTTCAAGTGAAAAGGATATTGAGCATCAAACTTTGCACGAAGAGCTAGCTTTTTCAGCCTTCTCTCCTCCTTGGCCGAATCTTCCTTGTGGTCTGCACCATTGCTTGCGTCATCTGAATTATTCCCGCCATGCTTCTCACCTGTTTCTAAATCTTCAAAGTCACCATAAAGATCATCATCATCTTCAACTTTAGCTTTTGTGGGTTGATTTCTTTGAGAAGCTTTCGACCAATCACCAGTGACAAAACGATCACAAATACCCTCTCTAAGCTTTTCCTCTTTCCAATCTTTGAGATTCGAATAATTTGTGAATTTGGAACAGTCCTCAACATCCCAGTTTCCACTTTCTATTCCTCTATGTTTCTGCATAAACAAAACAAAAACAATAAAATGAAACACGCACTCTCAGTTATGAAGGTTATCCCAATAAGTTACCTCAGAATGGAAAGATATATGATTCCGTCTTATGTAAAAAAAAAAAGCATGCACCTGTTACAGTGAGATATAAACTAGTAGTTTCCAGAACAAACCTTGTTTCCTTCTCCTTTTGGCACAAAAAAGTCATCATCTTCATCACTTTCATCATCTGCACTACTGCTATCATGATCTTCATTGCTAGAAGTTGTTGGCATTGATGTTGATTTCCCATATACAAGTTGCATAAGGTTAATAGTTTGCCTTGAAGAAGCCCTTTCTACCAAAGATTCTTTCCACTTTGCAATGTTCCCCGTTTCATCTAGTATGAGGTGAAAAAAAGGGGGGTAGATAGAATTAGAGAACAGAAATACATTGTGGAATCTAACAAATAGAAACATTACAATATGTAGGAAAATGATGGATAACATTTTCAGTTATATACCAGTTTCTTATTTATTTTTAACTTTTATCAACATACATAATATAGGGTTTGGCATCACAAACCGTTCACCCAAAAATGTTGTATGCTTGTATTGTATCTGATATACAAAACATATGCATAGCTCTTGCATAGAAAATAAGAATTTCACACCATACAACAAATTTGCAAATTAGGAGTAAATTTACCATCTGTTTCATGGAGATCTTCATCTTCTGCTGAAGACTCTGAACCAGAAGATCCCTGAATATCAACATCATTATTGTTGTCATCGTCGTCGTCGTCATCATTGTCACCTTCTTCTTCAGCCTCTTCAGCTGAATCCTATAATGGAATAATGTAGAGAACATGGGCATAAGATTTCTGGTTTCATCCATATATAGATTTCTTTCCACTACTTGTATTATTGATTCTTCACATCCATAATCAGAAAAATTGGTTTTTAGAAGAATTTACATCTATCATGCATATATATCCAACGCTCAATCCAGAATTTACATGATGGTAGAGTCCACCAGAAACAAAATTACACTGCTTAGTTTCATAGAACTATGACCACGATTAGACATTAATAAAGTAAATGAGAAGAAAAAAAATATTAGATTGTTTATATTCAATAATAATGGAAGTCATCTAACAAACTAAAAGGCCGATTGAGCAATAACATAACCATGCAAACACCAAAGTGGTAAATAAAAATAAAAGCTTTTTGATTTGTAGGACCTCCATCATATTTTTTGCCTGTGGGCAAACACACACACACATCATATTTTCTAAGGCCAAGGTGAGGCCAAGACGTTTCATGGATAGCCTCGTCTAGGTGATTGCCTTGTCTAGGCGATTGCCTCAAGGCATAAAGCAATAGCCTCATGGTACCTAAAATTATTATAATATTTTGTAAACAATCAAGCAAGCATGTCAAGCAATCAAATATTTGACTATTATTATCATTTCTATAATTCACGTCATAAAGTCATAATAAACTAATAGAAACTAAGTTAGAAACATAAAATTAGCATGAATTTATAAAAACCCTGCCCAAATCATGTCTAGGCAATAGCCTAGGCGTTTAGGCTAGTCTATAGCCCACTCCCACTTGGCATAGGTGTTTTCTTCATAGCCCCACCCCAAAAACCACCTAGGTGAATCTTAAAACTAGTTGTTTAAAACATTGATGATTTATATTCAGCAGGCATGATAAGTTTAACTTTGTTCACCTCCATATTGTTATGATCAAGGTCATTTCTAAAGATAACTTTTCGCCTTGACCTTCCATCATGAATCTCAACATGTTCTTTCAAGTGATCTTTAAGAGTAGCATCTGATGCATCTTTAGGAGCTGCTTCATTCTTATATAAAGATTCTGATTCTGAACCATCAGAATCCTCCGCATCGCTTTCTTCAGCAGAACCATCACCTTTGACAGCTTCCCCAGACTGATATTCCTCTACAGGCTCTATCATAAGATTCTGTTCTCGTGATTCATCAATATCTATTCCATCACTATGAGCACTCAATAATAAATTGGGCTTCCGGCTAAATAGATTAATGAAGCTCTCCTCTAACTTTTCATCAACCGAATATTTTGTGTTCTGAAGAGATTTTACCAAAGCCACACCCACATCTTGGGGGTTTCCTGTTACAAGAGAACACGAGTGTCAAGGGAGGAAATTGATTGAAGCAAAAGGAGAAAAAGAAACATGACTTTTCCTTCAAAAATAAAAATCGAAGGTGTCAATGTAAGAAAGAGATCTCTTCTTCAAAAATGAACTAGGGAGAGATTGTGACAGACATATACATAGAATGGAATCAAACTAAATATATGTATCTTTGAAATGCTCAACCATATGCACTAACATGCATACAAAAATAATAACAAAATATATAAAAACCTTGTTTTGTTGCTTCGCCTTTTTCATCAAGGTTTGAAAACTGGACAAAGTGGTCATTTATGTTTATATAGACAGCATCTTTATCATACAGGAGATCCCCAAGTCCAGACATAGGTGCATAAAACAGTTTTTCCTTATCACGCAGTCCCTTCTTTTTGGCAGCTGAGGGTAAAGGACAAGGATCAGCTAATCCTGTCATGCCAGCTAAACTGTAATCCCCAACACCTGCAATATGAATCTGATACACAATGTACATCAGACAACTATATATCGACAAAAAACAAAAAGAGTACGAATTATATTTTCAGAGTGTTGTCTTTCCTGTGAGACTGACTCCAATATCAATTAATTCTTAAGCAAAAATGCCAAAAATTTTTTTGCAAAGTTCCTAGAATTTTGAAACACATATAAACAATGCACAATCATATTTACTTATATCCGGAGCTTCTTAGTATAAAAGGAAAATGTTATGCTAGATATTACAGTGAGTATAAAAAATATTCTTGTGATTTTTGGGATTCTCACTAGGAGAACAGGAAACCTTAAAAAATCCAACAAGAAAAAAGAAGGTATCAAGTTACACAATCATATGCATCAGTATTTAGTTGAAACAATTAACTTTCCCAAGCATCAGATTACACAACCATTAATTTTCAAATGCACTCTTGAAAGATATTTTCAAATAAAAAAATAGAACCGCTTAAAAAGCCTCAAAACACTACTGATTTTGTATCTCATCCTGTTAGGATCCTAGTTATTGGGCTTCAACGTACTCTCCTTGTCTAATGCCAGCCCAATTAATGTTGTCTAAAGCCCCGTAGTACTTTTATATTTGACAACATTAATTGGGTTGGCATTAGACAGGGAGAGTAGAAGCCCGTTGAAGCCCAATAACTAGGATCCTAACACATCCCAAAAAGCTGAACCCCTAAGATGCCTTTTTGATGGGTAGCATTTTCATTAGAAAAGTATTACGGGCTTTAGACAACATTAATTGGGCTGGCATTAGACAAGGAGAGCAGACGCCCATTGAAGCCCGATAACTAGGATCCTAACACATCCCAAAAAGCGGACCCCTAAGATGCATTTTTAATGGGTAACATTATCCACTTAATGCTTGCCCCAGTTGATCTGACCTGATTCAACCAAGCGAGCCCTACTGTTGTTTGAGTTTGTTTATAATTCTATAAGCCTATAACTTAACCCAAATGGGTGCTTATTCAGTGGCATTCCAGCAATCAATCCTACGTTATCCAAATACTCATATAATCCAATGTATTCTCTGTTATCTATTTTTGGCTGAGACAGGCCTGTTACAGGAGCACCAAGTAACCAACCCAAAAATGTGTGCTGGGGGGCAATAATCTAGACTGCCAAGTTTGAACAAAACAAAGGAGCTTTTCATTTAAAAGTTGTCACAACGAAAATGAATTCCTGGCTCGATCCCTTCACTTGGAATTCCAGTATAGCATTAAAGAACCTCTCTTGACCTAGTTATAGGCTCCTTTTATTCACAGTAATACTCTAAATTAATTCACATAAATTTATAAAGGTAATAAGACAAGCTCTATAAGTCAAGCACGTACCTTTGTTCCTTTTCTCATGTTACATCCCCGCAAATACCCATACAATGTGACATTTCTATCGCATTTATTATTCAAACGCACTTTTTCAGGTGGAGTGACATCTTCAAAACGATCTACCAAAACATAAGGATGAGCAGTTCTCCAAGATAAAGGATGAAACTTCATAACGGATATGAAACGCGCCAGGTTGTGAACTTCACGCTTGACATACCTATTTTAAAGCAGGGGGAAGATAATTATGAAATATGAATTGAATTCATAATAGTTGTCAACTTTCACACATTGACTGGATCGCAGAGAGTTACTACTTACTTTCCATGAATGAGACCAGATAAATAAAACAATTTAGCTCCATCATATATTTCAGTCCAGAAACGATGTTTGAGGTGCTGCTTTGTTTTCCTTAATTTCTTTACATCTTTAAACTTGTCGAGGTGTGTAAGAACTCCCATAACCTTTGGGAAACCATGAACTTGTAATATATTCAGGAATTCAAATGTTTCCTGCAAAAATAAGTGAAAGCAATACAATATTATAATATAAATATCTTCACAGGATATTGATGGATAAAATGATAAGCTAAATGAATCCCTGACTAACAAATGAGAGGTATCACAAAACCAAGAACATCCACCGAATCAACATTGAAGCAGAGCCATGTCCGTACACATATTAATGACATCTATGAGTGTGTGTGCACACCCGCACACTTGTGCGCTTGTTCAATAGCATGAGACGAGTTGAACTCATAAATATTCTAATAAAAAAAGTTACATATTTCGGTCGGTGTTGGGATTTCCATTGAATTTAAACCATCCAAGTGGAGGCGATAGACGAAAACATAAGAAGATTAATTGTCTCGAGTCTCACCATTTCAAAACCGTAGCTTCCGTCTATAAGTAGTAGTGCCAAATCAGCAAACTTTGCGGCATCAATCATACCATTGATATCATTAGGGCACTCCACGAACTGTACCCGCCTTTGCTTCCCTAACACAATCAATTAATCAAGCGTTTAACCAACAGTCCTCAATCCAACATCAAATTATATAAAAAAAAAATATTGCAATATCAGAAGTAAAGGTTGAAACTTGGCACCTGAAACAATGGTAATCGGGCCTCGAACATCCGGTAAATTATGCTTGGTATAATGCTTCACAAGCGACTTAATCAACAAAGACTTCCCAACCTACAAATAAACAACAAGAAATTCAATAAAACTTATCAATTCGAACAAATTAACTGCAGTTCGAACGAGATTTACACAACGCAGGAAATATATTGCAGTGATTATATGTACCTTCGGAGGTCCATGAACCAGAACGACATACGGAGCCGGCTCGCCGTACGAACGGTCGATGGTGGGGACGTGAAGGCGGCGCTGCTGCTTCTCGACGGTGCGTGACTGAAGACGCTTGGCTTTCCCGGCTGATTGGCAAGCGAAAGCCCTTGGGTTTGGCTTCTTGCCGTTTTGGGAGGCGTCCGGCTTCTTCTTCTTGTCGGCCTTGGCGCCCGACTGCCGGGACCTGTGCTCCTTGTGCGGCTGCTCCTTGGTTCCGCTGTCTATCGCCATGGCGACCTGATTGAGAAACCCCAGAGGTCGCGGAACAGATGTACAGTGGTTGTGTACTTCGAGCTGCGGCAATGGCTTCCGCAGTGGTGTGGCGGCTGGTAGTTTTTGTTGCTCTCGGTTTTGTGGTGCTGTGCACCGGCCTTATTGAAACCTTTTCTCTCTTGCGAGAGACTACGGGGTTTTGGGAAAGTGATACGAGCCATAGGATTGGATGGGTTGCTGAGATTTAACTGGGGTTTTAAAACCCGAACGCAAGAAATAAACCCATGACCCGATTAAAGGCAAATTAAGGGTCCATTTGATAATGTTCTGCAAAATGTTTCTAAGAGATTACGAGAAATAGGATTTTGTATGTGTAGTAGTTTAATCCGAGAATTTTTTTTTTAAATGAAAAAATCAAAACTGTCTTTATTAATATCTAAAATGTCTATAAAATAATAATAAATTTGTGCTTGGTATTAATGTTTTTGTAGTGTAACTAAGATGGTGGTGGCGGCGGCGGCCACCCTTGTGGTGGGGGTGATGGAGATGGATAATATGCTGCTAGTGGTGATGAAAATGGATATGAAGATGGTGGAGTTTGGTGAGACAGTGGTGGTAATAGCAACGGTGGTGTTAGTGATGGCAATGGTGGTGGGAGGTAGTGGTGTCAAAGATACTGGTGGTGGCGGTGGTGAGATGGTGGAGGTGGTTGTTGCCATGGACGTGTGGGTGATTGTGATGGAGAAGGTTGTGGGGGTTGGGGTAATGGCGGTAGAGAATGTTATGGTGGTGGTAAGGGAAGTGCAAGTGGTGGTGTTCATGGTGAGACGAGGACGGTAGTAGCTGCAATGGTTCCAGCGGCGACAATGAGACGATGAAGGTGGTGGTGGCCATGATGGCGCTAGTGATGGGTGTGACATCCCACATCACCCAGGGGATTGATCCTTATATGTATATTCCCATCTCTACCTAGCACAAGGCCTTTTGGGAGCTCACTGGCTTCGGGTTCCGTAGGAACTCTGAAGTTAAGCGAAAAGGGGGCTAGAGCAATCCCATGATGGGTGACCCACTGGGAAGTTGCTCGTGAGTTCCTAAAAACAAAACCGTGAGGGAATGGTAAACCCAAAGCGGACAATATCGTGCAACGGTGGTAGAGCGGGCCCGGGAAGTGATTCCCCCCGGGCCGGGATGTGACAATTTGGTATCAGAGCCTAACCCTGGCTGCGTGTGTGCTGACGAGGACGTCGAGCCCCTAAGGGGGGTGGATTGTGACATCCCACATCACCCAGGGGAGTGATCCTTATATGTATATTCTCATCTCTACCTAGCACGAGGCCTTTTGGGAGCTCACTGGCTTTGGGTTCCGTAGGAACTCCGAAGTTAAGCGAGAAAGGGGCTAGAGCAATCCCATGATGGGTGACCCATTGGGAAGTTGCTCGTGAGTTCCCAAAAACAAAACCGTGGGGGAATAGTAAGCCCAAAGCGGACAATATTGTGCTACGGTGGTGGAGCGGGCCCGGGAAGTGATCCGCCCCGGGCGGGGATGTGACAATGGGGGTGAAGGAAGTGGTGGTGGTGGCGGTGATGGTGGTCGTGTCAAAGATGGTGGTGAGACGATGAGACTGTGGAGAGGTAATGGTTGAAGGAAATATTTGTGAAAACAAGTTCATTTGAGCAACATTTATGCATGCTATTAACAATTAAAAGGCGGAATCATGCTTGTATGTACTCGAAAACAAAATTTAACCTATCAGATTCAAAGCCTAGTAGTTATGGTGAACCAAGGCTGAACTCAAAACAAAATGAGTTGAGAAATCTTATACCTTTGTTGATTCCTCTTTGCATAAGCAAAGGCTAATCACCCAAGAGAGAGGGCATTCATTCCTTTCTTCTTAGCTCCATGGATTTCTTGGAGGAGGATGGTAGAATGGATTCTCCAAGTTCCCAAAATAGAGAACCTCTAAGTCTCCACACCAAAGAGAGCATTGATGAAGAGATGAGTGACCTTGGATGAAATAGATGCTAGTAATTTCTCCAAGGTGGCCGGCCTCCTAAAGAGAAAATGAGAGCTCGTATTCTCATCTTTTTTTCCAAAATAAACCCTAAGGATGAAATGGCTATAAAGTTGCCTTTATACCACTTCATAATGGAGTGGCAAACTTGCAATTAAGCCAAGTTTACTACCACTCACTCTTATGGTCGGCCATATTGGATTCTTTGGGCTTTGAGGCCCTTTGTGTTTCAAGTTGTCATACAACTTGAGTTAATGGGCTTGACATTCAAATCTCATTGGGCCTTGCGGCCCAAAACTAACCAGAGGTCTATAATGAACATATTCGTTTGATTAATTAACATATTAATTCATCCTAGCCATAAATAATTAAACCATTTAATTATCCTTACTCATCTCCGTTGTTTCTTCAATCTCTACCTTACTTGGTGTACGATCCATTAGGTTCCTTTTAGCGAGGCAGTGGTAGATTAGAACTCTTCAAATCGATTGTGAATTGAAACTTACTTTCAATTCTCCCTTTAGTGATTATACACCTTTAGGGCTTGCATAAACCATCAGTGACACCTGGTAGTATGTCATGGCTACCGAGGTTAATTAGAAGAGGTGGAGAACCTATTCATTTTAGGATTACAATGCAATACGGTCTTTCTCTAATACAATACTCTTGAACCACATTGTTTGGTTTGATAGTTTATTCATGTCTACTATCTAATGTGATTCTTTTACTTATATGATTACTTTGAACATGATTTGGAACGATTTCCTAAATCTAATTCATATTCTGGCCAAAGATTCTTAATCATATCATAGAGTATTCTCCCTCAAACGGTTTAAAGGTTAGAGATCCCTTGTTACGCATTCACTTGCCTCCATGGCTAAATGGCTTAACCCTAACTATGACGTGGACACCCTCTGACGGAGTGACTTTGACATAGCCAAAGATCAATGACCTAACCACAGGACAACTATGATGTCTCAGGTCAAATGACTACTTTGCATAATCCCAACCATGAGTTCTCATGTGGTATGAGTATGAGAGCTCCTTGTTGATCGTGTTAAGTGGACTCATTCTTTGTTGAGCACTTACATACTTGTTTTGGTGTCAGTCACACCAATGACTCGAGACTAGTCACTCTCTCTAAGAGAAGACATAGCACATACTAATCTTAACGGGCTGTCAATGCCCAATTGGCAATCCTATGATTGGGAACGTTTAGGATATGTATACAAAAGAGAATGGTCTCATGAATCTAACTTTTTTAGATCACATTCTCTTAATTACATATTCCCTGGACTTATCGTTTAAGCATATAACATTTATATGAGACAACTTAAACAATAATCTTTGCCTTTTATATATATATATATATATATATATATATATATATATATATATATATATATATATTAAACTAGATTAGTTTAACATGTGAAATATCCGTAAAATATCATCATATGATTGGCTTTTAGGGCACATTTCCAACAATCTCCCATTTGCACTAGAGCCAATCAGCTTGCTTATCAATGATGATAACTCTTCTGAATTCATTTCAAAAATGGCTCAGTAATAGACCTAAACAATGGATATCTATACGTTATTCATTGAAGCAACCTTGAGATTAACTACGTCACCATTATACATGATTCTCAATCATGTGGTTAAGTCTCTCATTTGTGTTCAGATCTTGATGAGACCTTAATTCCCTGGCTTGAGCTATCGCCCCATTACTGTCGTAGTGTCGGCACACTATAGACACTTTCTGGTTGGAACCGAAATGGAGAGTTCATAAATGAACTTTCCCATCCAAACAACAATATTGTAAGCTTCTATATGGTGATATATTTTGCACGATGGAACACACTAAAGTAAGTACTTTTAACATTTCCACGCAAATAGTTCTTTAGTCATAATATAAAGAGATATCCAATTATCTCTTCATTCAAAATGAAGAGACATCCAATGTTGGATATGATATTAGATTCATAATCTAATACATTTATGTTTCCTTTGCGCTACTCTAATTCTTCCTCATTCTTGAGGAATCTATCCTTTAGTATTTCTTAAATACTTAAGGACTCACTTGACAGTTGCCATGGTTCTGATCCTGGCCTTGCACTAATATCGTCTTGTACCAATCTTGGTACAACTCATATCAATGTTTTTCATTCAATATGAAATACATAAATCACCTTTCTGCATATGCATAAAGGATTCTATTTACGCATTATTTTCTTTGGGAATCAAAGGGTATGTTCCCCTTGAGAAGAGCAATTTCCTAGTCCCACCAGAATTGTCATTCTGATTGAAGTTTATCATCATATGAGAAACTTCCTAGCATCTTTTGTCTATCATTAGGGATTGATATAATCCAATTATATCCTGAAATCTATCATTATAGATTTCCATCCCATGTCTATAGACTATGTCTCCCATATACATTTTATCGTTATAGAATGTTTAAAGTCATAACTTTAACGAAGAAGAATTCCTAAAATTAATATATCATATATATGTTCAAATTTAGGAATATGATTAACTCCCACTAATCTTTTGTAAACCTAGTAAACAAAAGATTCATTTACATCTTATGAGGAATCAAACGATTTGATCTCTCTCATAAGACGCTTAGAGCTCCTAATAGGTTGCTAAGATGCATGATGGATGGATCTTTACAACTTACATGTCTTGTGATTCCTAGTCTTAGACATATATTATCAAGACTATCTTGATAATGGTTTCGGAAACCATATTATGTCCAAACATTGAATCACCGTTTAGTTGTAGTTAGCAATCTTCAAATTAATAGAAACCAAGACTACATCAAAGATGGTTTCTTCCAAGTCAACCAATCTTGTTGATTGTAGTCACCTTAAGCTACCAATTAGCTAAGAAGGTTTCATTATTTCGGGTCAAATGGTACAATACCATTTCCTTGAGTATATGTCGTATATACACTTAATGTAGTCGTAAGGATTTTCATTCTTATTTCTTTCGAATTAAGAGGTGTAACTCTATAACATAGTCATAAAGTTCAAACCATTCAACTGAGACAATCTATAAATCCTTCTCGACTACCTTGGAGCTTGTGGTGTAGGAACTAGGTTGTTATATTTGTTGATCATCATCTTGTCTCTCAAAGAACCCATTCTTTGAGTTCTATCTCTTGTTTATTTGCTCTATCTTAGGCAAATCCTAGTGCTGGATTACAATAAACTACCCAACAAACAACATTTGTTGGTTGGTTTATAGAAGTGATATCCAAAGGTTAATTTAAGGATATCCCACAAGATTGTTCTCAAGCAAATATTGGTTATTAGCACACAACCCCAAATCTTAACATGATTAAGACTTGTCTTTCTTTCCAACTACATCCAATGGAGTCATGAAAATTTTGGAAGATCTTCTAAGTGACAATCATATTGTCTTAGAAGTATATATCCTATATATGGGTAATTGATAACATCCAATGAACTAAATCTTATTCGAGTTCGTTCTTCTCCTAATGGAGAAATCCATTATCATATGATGCTATCCTTGATATCTTTCAAGGAAACTCTTCTAAAGTGTTATTTTTCCTTGCATCAAATCTAAGGAGGTAAATACTTTAGACGTCTTACTAATCAACTTACATTCTTGAATTCTTTGAAACCTTTTGCAAAGTATTCGGACTTGTGTTTATTCAAAATAAACGATAGTCCAACCGAGAGTGATCTTCGGAGAATGTCATACAACATGAGTAGTATTATGTTGTGGACAAGTGCCACTAACTTCTAAGGGAAATAACCTCAACAACTTTGTGATTCCTTTTTCTTTTCAAAAGAATAAAGATTTGAACATTACGCCTCTATACAATAACAAGAAGGCATTGGATCTGGATCTAACGATCCAAAGCATCCATGTATGACCAACTTGTAATTTATGTTTAGTGTGATTAGTCACTACCTTGCAACCTTTTGGGTTTTAAGCATCATTATATTCTAAACAGTTAACACTACCACATCATCTCTACTATAGAGACAATCAATTAGATTACAATAATCCAATCATTCATTAATAAAGAACAATGTTTTGTCTAACAAAACATACATCCATCTCTTATAGTGACATAATTAAGTTCTTTATTCAAATTGGAATGTAAAGACAATCTTTCATTTTCCAATTTCTTTGGTAGTTCATATGAAGAAATAAGTACTATCTGCTTTCGCGGAGATCTATATTTTATTCACATTCCGAAAGTGATGTACTTTCTCTTCTTTCATTAATCTTCTACTTCTTATTAGCCACACTTTTACAACGATTGTAAAACATAGTTACTAATACGGAATCAAGCATACAAGTAGAATCACCAACTGTTTTGAACTATTCAAGAACAATTTACAACACCTTCGAAAGGTGTGTTCTTGTCATTTGCAAGACATTTCTTGCAAATACCCATTTCAATGTCCATCCGTTCATAAAGAAAGTTTGTTCCCTTGGAGTTATTTCGCCTCCTTTATTTAACTTCTCCATGGACTACAATAATTATGGTCCCTAAACTCCCACTATCTCTCTTGAAACTTATTTCAATTGTGGTATACACATTAAACGATTTGGTGAGCGTGCAGTTATTTTTCACTATATAGTTTACAATAAACTTAGTAAACTATTTGGATAGGGACTCAAAGGTGAAGTCCTTGCCTAGTTTCCGTCTCCTGAAGTGGTTTAACACTTCAACACTCGATGATTCAAAATCATCATAAGTCCATGTTGATGGACTATTTTTGTCAATCAACCATTATGTTCTAAACATAATTACAAACTTTCAAGCGTTGTTTAAGGCAACTCTCATTTCTTCATACAACAATTTGTAATGGAAGAATTATGACACTAAAAGTGTTGTTCTCTTTTATGATAGACTTATCTAACATGTTCTTCCAATAACACATTATCAATAGGAAGATTGTAAGAATGAGACTACTTAGGTACATATACAATCCGTTCAAGACAATCTATGGGATTGTGGTATGAAGTCCGGAAACTAAAGCCTACGACTTTTCTTTGTCAAGTTTTGGATAGCGTTTGCCAATATATTAGTAAATAAATACATAACGAATATAAATTGATTGATTTTAAGTCATTTGATCCGGGTCTTTAAATCAAATATCACCACCCACTATTTTTGGAAAATTTCATATCCCTCATCGGAATTCGAGAGTTTTGGAAGAAACTCTTGATATGGTATGGGAGACTCACCATTACCAAGCCCACCTTAGAAGAATATCATATTGGCTAGCAACAATAATGATGAGAGGTAACGCTTTAGCCATTTACAATTTTTGTAATTACCCATCTGGTTTGGCCTTTAAAGAATGATGCCTCAGAAGAATATCATATTGGCACCATTGCACTTAGTTAAGTTATTCCCACCATGCTAGTTCAAGTAGGGGTTCAAGAATGGCCTCAGAAGAATATCATATTGACCACACTCGTTGCCTATCTTCACTTCATCATATGTTTATAGGCTTCTCTTGAATATAAGCACATACTTTGTATACCCCAAAACTGGACAAATACGGTGTATGAGTCACAAATAATTGGAGCCTACCATGATGGAAGGCCACGAAAGAGTATTCAAAGCACTTTCATGCTTATCAACTTAATAATGGTTTGATTGAGGGTTTTTAGGTCTCATCACATGCTTATCAACTTAATAATGGTTTGATTGAGGGTTTTTAGGTCTCATCACATATAAGCTTGCATTTTAATCTCATTAAAACAATTTTGGTCTTATTACAACTATTGGTCCATGTGATTGTTTTAGTAGTATATGATACTCCCATTATACTTGTAAAATGATTTTTTTAAAGCAAGAGTATATGGTACTACTAACATAAGCTTTGCATTCATTGATGGACTATATAGTTGCCTCAAGGCCTTAGGATGACTATGAACCTTTGATTCGATCCAACATGAGCCTAATGTTGGATCTCGATCTAGTGATGGTGATTGATTTTAGTTATGCGTTTAATCATATTAAGGCGTGTTTTCCTATTGGGCGTTGGACCCAACTACTCCAATTTCATGCATATCAAACAAAACAAGAAAATGAGTACTTCAAAGTAAAGAAGAGCTTATGCTCTTTTACAACATTTAATCATATCAAATTACAACCAAAATCTAATCTACAAATTCCCATGATTCAAACAAATTTGAGAGACGGCCTTTCACATAGCTCAATTATCGTAGGCTTAGGTTCATAATCACCTTTTCTTTAATTAATTAACGCTTTAACTAATTAAACTTGAATGCAACATTGTCATTTGGTTTTTGTATCCATAGAATTGATTTAGATGGAGCTAAATGAAATGAAAATCCAATTCTCATTTAAGGATACAAAACTACTTTGTTCTCAACTAATTTGGGCCAAAAAGCAATAACCTCAACTATTGGGCTATATTGCAAAACACAAACTTTTGAGGTCACTTTGTAAAAACACAAAAGTCCACTACTTCATGTAATCACAACTAGAACCCAAAAATTTCAACAAAAACAAAAAAATTCATTAAAGGAGCAAAACAATTTGTCCTTTAGTGATTTTGGGCCATTACTTAAAAACATAAACTTTTGGGTCAAAGTACAAATACACAAAAGTATCAAAACTTTATGTAATTACATAAAAGCCCCAAAAGTACCCCCATTATAGGGGTGGCTTGATTTGGTAGGTGAGAGTGAGAGGATTTGTGGTTTGAAAGGTGATTGAAAGTTGTAAGTGATTGGTATGATGTGAATAGTTGAAAAGGTATGGGTGAAGTTTGAAAGAATCATACCATCCATCACTAACAAAAAACAAATAAACAACCAAACACCTTTTTGAATCAAAACAACTAACTTTTTGTTCTTGGAAAGAACATAACAAGAACAATGAAGAACATCCATGAAAACCCATAAAAGCTCCATGAACATTTTTCACCCAAAGACACCACCAAAAACTCTCAAACTTAAGGGAAATAACATATTACCATACTAGGGGTACTTAGGGGTTCCTAATGTCACTTTAAAAAACTTTTAACAAGACAAACATGAACCCAAAAATCCACCATCTGGATTTGCATGAATTTCCCCATAAACATGGCACCAAATTTTAGCTCCAAAATTCATGCTTATATGAACTGCATCTACAACATTTGAGATGGAAAATTTTCTAACAAAATTTACATTCAAAGAAGCAAGAATAAACCTTGTAACAATTACAACATTCAAATCATAAACTATGAAAATACAAAACCCAAAAGGATTCACCAACTACTAGACCTAGGCTTTGATTTCACTTGAAGGAAATATTTGTTAAAACAAGTTCATTTGAGCAACATCTATGCATGCTATTAACAATTAAAAGGCGGAATCATGCTTGTATGCACTCGAAAACAAAACTTAACCCATGAAATTCAAAGCCTAGTAGTTATGGTGAACCAAGACTCAACTCAAAACAAAGTGAGTTGAGAAATCTTATACCTTTGTTGATTCCTCTTTGCATAAGCAAAGGCTAATCACCCAAGAAAGGGTCTTCATTCCTTTCTTCTTAGTTCCATGGATTTCTTGGAGGAGGATGGTAGAATGGATTCTCCAAGTTCCCATAATATAGAACCTCTAAGTCTCCACACCAAGGAAAGCATTGATGAAGAGATGAGTGACCTTGGATGAAATAGATGCTAGTAATTTCTCCAAGGTGGCCAGCCTCCTCAAGAGAAAATGAGAGCCTGTGTTCTCATCTTTTTTCCAAAAGAAACACTAAGGATGAAATGACTATAAAGTTGCCTTTATACCACCTCATAATGGAGTGGCAAACTTGCAATTAAGCCAAGTTTACTACCCCTCACTCTTATGGCCGGCCATATTGGGTTCTTTGGGCTTTGAGGCCCTTTGTGTTTCAAGTTGTCATACAACTTGAGTTAATGGGCTTGACATTCAAATCCCATTGGGCCTTATGGCCCAAAACTAACCTACGGTCTATAACGAACATATTCGTTTGATTAATTAACATATTAATTAATCCTAGCCATAAATAATTAAACCATTTAATTATCCTTACTCATCTCCATTGTTTCTTCAATCTCTACCTTACTTGGTGTACGATCCATTAGGTTCTTTTTAGCGAGGCAGTGGGCGATTAGAACTCTTCAAATCGATTGTGAATTGAAACTTACTTTCAATTCTCCTTTTAGTGATTATACACCTTTAGGGCTGCCACAAACCATGAGTGACACCTACTAGTATGTCATGGCTACCCAGGTTAATCAGAAGAGGTGGAGAACTTATTTAGTTTAGGATTACAATGCAATATGGTATTTCTCTAATACAATACTCTTGACCACATTGTTTGGTTTGATAGTTTATTCATGTCTACTATCCAATGTGATTCTATTACTTATATGATTAATTTAAACGTGATTTAGAACGACTTCCTAAATCTAATTCATACTCTGGCCAAAGATTCTTAATCATAACATAGAGTATTCTCCCTCAAACGGTTTGAAGGTTAGAGATCCATTGTTGCTCATTCACTTGTCTCCATGGCTAAGTGGCTTAACCCCAACTATGATGTGGACACCCTCTAACGGAATGACTTTGTCATTGTCAAAGATCAAGGACCAAACCACAAAACAACTATGATGCCTCAGGTCAAAGTACTACTTTGCATTATCCCAACCATGAGTTCTCATGTGACATGAGTATGAGAACTCCTTGTTTATCGTGTTTAGTGGACTCATTCTCTGTTGAGCACCTATATACTTTTCTTGGTGTCAGTTACAACAATGACTCGAGACCAGTCACTTTCTCTAAGAGAAGACATAGCACGTACTGATCTTAACGGACTGTCAATGCCCAATTGGCAATCCTATGATCAGGAACGTTTAGGATATGTATACGAAAAAGAATGGTCTTATGAATCTAACTTCTTTAGATCACATTCTCCCAATTACATATTTCTTGGACTTATCGTTTAAGCATATAACATTTATATGAGACAGTTTAAACAATGATCTTTGCCCTTTATATATATATATATATTAAACTAGATTAGTTTAACATATGAAATGTCCGTAAAGTATCATCATATGATTGGCTTGTAGGACACATTTCCAACAATGGTGCCCATAGTGGTGTCGGTGATGGTAGTATAGAATGTTGGTGGTGGTGGTGATCGCAATTGAGACGGTGGTGATAACATACACAATTTTGTTTTACTTTTATAAAACTCTAACATTGCTTTATAATGTGTCTTTTATTTTTTATTATTTTAAATTGATCTTGAAACAAAGGAAACATCAATTTGATGTTCAACGGATCTTAAGCTAAATGTTGTTTATGCATTTTTCATTTTCTTAGTTTGTTTTTACAAAACAATTTGTCAAACCAATTTTCCATCTGTTTTTGTATTTGCAAACAAAAAACTATTATCCAAAATGTTAACAAACATGTACAAACTAACTGGAGCGAACTTGAGTTAGGTTAATTTGTTGATGAGTTGTTTATTTAAACTTGAGACTTCTTGCAATGAAGAAAGAGTATCACTAGACAAGTAGTTAGTTTGTTATACATAGTTTGCGTTTGATTTGTGTTGTGTTATATCATCTATAAATTTTGAGAGACATATATAAAACATTCTATAATAGTATGTATTTTTTAATAACAAACTAATCTTCCTCCTTATGTAGTCCAGGTGCCATTAAGGCGACATCCTACTTTTGGTCTTCGGGTCAAATAGTATATCACAGCAGAGCCTATAAGTGCAATGAATGCATCCGTGAGAGTTCAAACTCAAGTTAGTTTTTCAAATCTTTGCTCAGTTTCCACTGAACCAACTCATTGGGTATAACTTAATACGGCACAAATCATTTAGGGGTAGTTTGGTATTACTGTGTTTTTTTATTAAAAAAAAAAATATTGTTTATGTTATGTTGTGAGAATAAACAACTGTAAAATAAAGTTGTTGAGTGTTTGGTAAATTTTTTTTATTTTTTTGTAAAAGTTCTTTTAACAAAAAAAAAAAAAAAAAAAACAATGTCTGAGTGTTTAATAAACTTCTATACAAATTGTTGCGAACATGTTAAATGACTAAAAATGATATAGTATTTAATGTGATATGATAATTGTCAAAGACAATAATGTAGGGGCAAGGATTGTAAACTTGTAAAATATGTGGGAGTATACTTTCCATCTAAAAGTTTTTTAAATGAGCATTGATTACTATGCTTTAAAAAAGAACACTTTTTTTTAGAAGCATGGTAAATCCTATTTCTGCTTTTCTATACTTTTCACCGTTATTGATAGCGATTTTTTTTTTTTAAAAAAAAAAAAAAACACTTTTCTTTTATGTTTTACCAAACACATTTAAGGCTAGTTTGGGATTGATGTGCTTTTAAAAAAAATCAGCTTATTAAAAAAATCTGGGATATTAAATGTGCTTGGTAAAACAAAAAAAAGTGTTTTTTTAAAAAAATTGTTGTCAGTAACAGTAATAAAAGCATAGAAAAGTAGATGCAGTGCCTACCATGCTTCTAAAAGAAGTTTTTTTGTTTTTTTTTCAAAGCATAGGAATAAGTGCTCATTTAATAAACTTTTCAAATGACAAGTATACCCTCAAATATTTTACAAATTTACAATCTTTGCTCCTACATTATTGTCTTTGACAATTATTATATCACATTAAATACTATATCATTTTTAGTCATATAACATGTTCACAACAATTTATATTAAAGTTTGTTAAACACTTAGACATTGCATTGTTTTTTTGTTAAAAGCACTTTTACAAAAAAAGTTTAACAAACACTCAACAACTTTATTTTATAACTGTTTATTCTCACAGCATAAAAGAAGTAGTTTTTTTAAAAAGCACAGCAATACCAAACTAGCCCTTAATGTCCCAAAATTTTTAATAAGCTGTTTTTTCTAAAAGCACTACAATCTCAAACCAGCCCTTAGACTCAACCCACGTTGCAGTCTCATATTCCAAACCACCATCTATTATTTAGAACAACCATAAAAGATTATTCACAAAAATCTTACGTATCAGAAATGACAAAACTAAAATGAAAATTCTAAAAATGATTTGTTCGTATCATGAAATTATAAAATGTTACCCGACATCTTCATAGTTTTAGACTCTTATTTTTTATTTTTTTTGTCAAACAGTCGATTTATTAGATTAGGGAGCCGTCGGGATTTGAACCTACATCGTGATGTAAGGCAACACCCCTTTCCATATGCTTTTATGAAAAGGAAGAAAAATAAGCTTACCAGCCATGAAAGCATACGGACTCACGGAGGTTGCATTCCAATCATGCATGTAAAACGCCTACCTGCATACACATATGATATACAAACATACACCCACACACCAAACCACATTAATCATCCACAATGTGAGGTTCTAGGCCTAGCTGCCTCCTCGTCCTCCCCACAAAAAGATATTTAGATTTGATCAGTCCCGCAATGCGTCCGCTAATTGTTGTGAATGGGAACTGTGCAGCCCTTGCTTCCTCCCAAGTGTAACAATTGCCATTATGGAATGAGGTTCGTAGGCTTCCATTTTATTCTCTCTCTCTTATAGCATTATATTCTTTGCGGCCACTAATGCCTGTTTTTGTGCCTGCCAAATACCCTTGCTTGATTTCCTATCATGTGCATTTTCACACAGGAAGGGGCATTGGGGGTGGAGTGAAAGATGCAGTTGCATAGGGCCTCAAATTTGAAGGGGCAGTTGCACATGGCCTCATTTCTTGTTCTACCATTTTATTTTAGTGCAAGAGATGCATTCGAATACAAGATATCTAACTATATGCATATGGCATCGTTAAGCAGATCCAAAATCGAGATTGGACAATATTATTGAAATATTCTTTACTCTAAAAGTTAGGCAGATTGAAAATGGCAAAATAGACTACTTGAAAGGAACCAGAACCATATGATGTTTATAGTAAAATCTCACCTAAATCCAGTAGAACAACATGAGATGGAAAACAAGTTTTGGAACTCATGTCAACAAGAATTAATTAATTATATATTGTAATTAAAAAAGTCAAATCATAACACTTTCTTAATTTCTGGACTCGATTAAATTAAATGTAACTTAGTCGATAAGTAAATTACTTATAATTAAAGGAAAAGGTAAGTTGTCATCGTTTCATTAAAAAAATATCTCGATCCTAAATTCCGGTCAGAATTAGATAGTGACTCATTGAAGTAATACACTAGGTTTTTCAAAAGTGAAAGGCTGACTTCACCGAAAACTGATTAAGTTCTTTTATGCATGATATATAGAATCAAACTGTTTGGTATATGAGGGAAAGAAAGAAAGGAAGAAGAGTTTAAATACAATTACTCCACTTCAATTAACACTGAGGCTTTTTGTAAACTTAAAAGAGAAGTGATTGCAAGAAGTTCAACCTTCCCCTACAAGGTGAAATCTTGCTTAAAGTTCTTTGTTTGTCTTATAAGTTAATAAATCTACTGCTTAAAGTCTTCTCCAATATGTATTTAAGTCATTTCCATCTGTTTTCCCATTATAAGAGTTTCATTTGCATCCAGATCTGATTAGTTTAATGGACATGGTTTCATTAAAATCAATCAAGAACCAAGTAAAGGACTTAAGAGGATCTGGATTCCCTCCATTTGAACACACAAGACTATGAACTGAAAGTCCTTGTTCGCAAGGCAAGAAAAAAAACTTAATAAGGACTTAACCCATTCACGACAATCATTTGATAACAAGAAGTCTTAGTAACTTCGGGCGCAAGTAATCGACTAAATACAATCTTGTTCTACGTCTGCTATACTGAGATAATAGTGGCATGCCTAGCACTTGGTTAGTTTTCATTGCGAGCCTCAAGGCTTACACCTAAGGCCCGACAAAGGCACATTTCAAACTAACTATATCCTCTTCTTGCAGCACATCAGCAAGCAAGAGCCCAACTATACATCCAAAGTGCCAATCCCTTGAGGAGCTATGATGAGAGCCGAGGAGCCCTCTCGAGAGAAATCTTTGCCCGAACATAGTTTTGGCATGCTCGGTGGGACTACATTAGTCTTGTATGCCAAAAAGAAGAAGGAAGGAGAAAACCTTCAGGTGGAACACAGAGTACAAGTTACCCTAGTGTCTACCAAGGTCAAACATGACAGATCGCGCAGAGAATGTTTCCTCCTCACAAGGACCAGCTGGTCTAAGAAGCCCGACCTCATTTGAGAAGTCGGGGGGAATGGTAATCACTGAAGACTTGCAAGCCACCATGGTCTAAGTGTTAAGAAGTATGGTGAAGATTTCTTTAGAAATTAGGGAAGAAGTGAACAGACTCTGTTCTTTAACAAGAAGTTTGCAAAGAAGACTAGATCTGAAGTACTCTACTCCAAAAAATGGTTACATAAGGAGAGCAAGCCCTGAGGAAAAATCAGTTATTCCATTATTTCATTTACTTGAAGGGAAAAAAATGTTGAAGATGAAAACAAGGAGGGATATGGAATTGATCAGCCAGTGTTGGAGGAAATCTTAGAAACAGAGTTGCCTGACCTCTCACTATTCTCACTTAATAGTAGGTGGCAAGCAGGTAAGAAAGAACGAAGTATGGGATGCTCCAGTTGATTAGGGAATACAGTGGAAAAGGTGAGCCTACTAAGGCAGACAAACCTCCTTCTTATAGGCCACCACCATTGGTCAGTAATGGAGGGGATGCCAAGTGGAGGAAGCCAAAGCCAAGAAAAGAGACTTTCTCGAGTAATGACCATAGCCCGAAATGGTAATCTCCTCATACTCTTCTTGATAATACAGCTCATCAACAACTTAGAGATGAATTAGTCGAGTTGAGGAGGATGGTGGCCCGTAATGCTCAGCCATAAGCTTACCCTCTGTTTAGGATCACCTATCAGAAACCCTATCCTGAGTACGTTGACGAGCAGAACCCATTTCCAGTCAACTTCAAGATGCCTGCGTTCCCAACATTCAGCGGAGAAGACGACAATGTGTCTTCTAGAGATCGGATTTTCAAGTTCTCTAATCACTGTGTGGCATTTGAAGACAATCTTAACTACAAGTTGAGATTGTTTGGAAACTCCTTGGTAGGCTTAGCATCTCAGTGGTACTCTTTGTTGCCCTCTAATTCTATTGCCAACTGGGGGGAAAATGGAGATGACCTTCCATTAACAGTTTTATAGGGTCAAGCTCGAGATGACTATCAACGATTTGGTTGAAGTCAAGCAGTATGAGCATGAGTCTACTGAAGACTTCATGATGAGGTTCAGAAGGATAAGGATGAGGTGCCAATTCCCTATAAATCATGCACAGCTCATATTCATCGCTCCAAAGGTGTTGAGATTGCCTTTAAGAAAGAAGTTCTATGATGCACAATTCAATGAGCTATAGGAGTTGGGATTGTTGCCACCAAGTATAAGAAGCTATTACTGAAAGAGCAACAAGTAAATCACTCATTTAATGTGTCACCTTTCTACAAGAGTAAAGCTGTAATCCATCAAGTGGAGTTTGAATGAGAGCCTGAAGAGATTAATGGCCACGAAGGAGAGAGAATAGACATGTGCGCAGTGAAAATGACTACCCCTTTTAAGCTTTTAATAGTGACGGGTTAGTCCAACCGGTCAAGGACCAGAAAGTGGTCACGAATGATGATGGATTTGTCCCCATAAAGCCCCCCAAATACCAAAGTTATTCCTTTGACTTAACCAAGGCCGTAGAGATCTATGAGGAGTTAGTTTGGGCAAGAGTGATTGTGCCCGATAGCACTAAAAAGATGCCTAAGCCCGAAGAACTGAGAGGGAATAAATATTACAAGCTGCATTACACTTTCAATGACTTCATAACAAACTGTGTCCAGTTCAGGGATTGGATACAGGACCTTATAGTGAAAGGAAAGTTGTTGGAGAAACCACAGGCCAATATGATGATTGACACTGACCCTTTCCTAGAAGCCCCAATAACCATGATCAACTTAATGTGGGCTGAAAAGAGGAAAGGAAAAGCTACCTGGGAGGTAAAAGCAGAACGGAGGCAAGTTGATAGGGCGATTAAATGAGCTATCAAGTTGCCCGAGAAGCTCAACGCAACCATAATCAAATGAGTGGTGTTGTGTAGTAAGTGCTAATACGAGTGTAAGTTGGAAGTCCCTACGTCAGGAGGCATTATCGATCATGAACTAATTAGGAGAAGAGAGAGAAGAGCAAAAAGCCTGCAGAAATGTCATATGGGCAGCTAAAAAAGAGACCTCTAAGAATGTTTTCCAAAGGTTGGGAGGGGACTCTCAACCAAAGGACTTGTTAGAAGTGTTCAAGAATTACGAAGCTTTTGAAGAGGTAGATGACAGAGAAGTCAAGATGCCAAGGTGGGTGAAGGTGAAGCCACCCCAACAGAACTATGTTGGTGGAAATGTTAGAAGAAAGGAAAGGATAGCGAATCCAGTCAAGAAGGAGAATCTTGCCCAACTCGGGCGGAAATTGTATGTGGTTGGAAAGGATGAGAAACCTGTCAAAGAAATAGGAGCCTCCATGATCAGGAGAGTCTAGAGGCAACACAAAGCCCATATGAACTCATTAAAAGTTCCCATTACCTCAGAAACCTTTAAGAATGTAAAGTTTGAGAATGTACCTGATGAGGGAAGAAATCAACTCCATTCAAGAACTAAGAAAGATGTGGAGAAGGCAGTAAGACCAAAGGGGAAGGAGACCATGTGCCGTAGAACCTCCATCTTGGGAAATATAGAATCTTGAGGAAAGCTCAAAACGATATGGTGATGATGCCAACCCCAAGATGGAGCCCTGAACTAATATGTTTTGAAACTATCTCAACTAAAAAGGGTTACCCGCACCATTGTTGGTTGATACTCTATGTGAAGTCCCACGACAAATGTCAAACTTTGGCATAACCTAAGAGGAAGCACTGCTTAAATTAATGTTGCCCGTAGAAGTACATGCCTGGTTGGATGAGTTCATGGGCAATATTAGGAGGAAGAATGAGGACTTATCTGGACCTAGTAACTTCCACGTAAACATGACATATGTTTTATCTGCAATGTTTTGTGCTAAGCCTAATCAACCTTCCACAATGGAGGATGACTACTTAGTAATAGAACCTATGATGGCATATGTTAGCATTGAATAAACGGGAAAAGAGGAGTCAGGCATAGCAAGTTTGCCCTAGCCTATAAGGAAGGAGCTCGAGAGAGTATACACCGACATAATGGTCTTCAGTCGCAGAGTATGACCTTAGCCAACCATCTCAAGCCCATTTATGTAACTGCTTATTTGGAAAAAATACCTGTCAAGAGGGTTTTGATTGATAGAGAAGCCACGATCAATGTGTTGCCTTTCAAGCAGATGAAGAGGGTATGTATAAGTGAAGAGGATCTCATCCCCACAAACTTAACAATTTCTAGTTTTTTTGGAGCCCTCACTAAATCTCATGGGATATTACCCTTGAAGGTTGACTTGGGTTCCAAGTAGATTATGCTAGCCTTCTTCATTGTGCATAGTACTTCCACATATGAAGCTTTACTAGGTTGAGATTGGATTTATTAGAGTCTCTCGGTGCCTTCCACCCTGCATCAAAAAGTGGCAGTTTAGCACGACGAAGGAACTATGGGACCAGGATTTTGGGAGATGGTGGAGGCTCAACAACGATTGAAGGGGGCATTGTTTGGGTTAATATTTGAACATTGGGTTGTAAATGTGTGGAAGCCCAAAGATGCCAATTAAAAGAAGACTTGCCTGAAGCTTAACATCAAGCCCAGAGACAAGTTGGCGTCTTCCCATTAATGCTTAGGCCATGTGTCTATGATTTAAAATGTCAAGTGATGGGGACTAACTCACAATTAGTAAAAAAGCACTTTTCAGTGGCAATACAACTAAAAAGTTGATGACTCACTACCCTCAAAGTGCTTTGGGGCAAGAGCAAAGCCACTACAGTCGGGCTACTTAGCCTATAAAAGGAGGCAGAGGCCCTAGAGACAAGGACATTCAACCAATCAAACAAACCAACACACACTCAACCAATCAAACAAACAAACATACAAACTCTGCTCTCAAAGCCAGATTTGCATCTAAAAGCTATAATCAGCCCAGATCACAGTCTTTTTTAGGATCATTCCTTACAAAAGCCATCTTTTGTTTAGTTTAGAAGCTCTGCTATCACCCCTAGTGGCGTAGTATCGATTCCCTTGTGTAAACTTGTTTGTCATCCATCCATTTTTAGAATATAAACCCTGTAAACTCGAAAGAGAAATGATTGCAAGAAGTTCAACCTTGCCCAACAAGGTGAAATCTTGCTCAAAGCTCTTTGTTTATTTTATAAGTTAATAGATCTACTGCTTAAAGTCTTCTCCGATATGTATTCAAGTCATTTCCATTTGTTTTCCCATTATAAGAGTTCCATTTGCATCCAAATTTGATTAGTTTAATAGACATGCTATCATTAAAATCAATTAAGAACTAAGTAAATGACTTAAGGGGATCTGGACTACTTCCATTCGAACACACAAGACTATAAATTGAAAGTCCTTGTCACAAGGCAAGAAAAAAAAACTTAATGTGGGCTTAACCCATTGACGACAATCCTTTGATAACAAAAAGTCTGAGTAACTTGGGGCCCAAGTAATCGACTAAATACAATCTTATTCTACATCTGCTGTACTGAGATAGCAGTGGCACGCCTAGTACTTGGTTAGTTTTGATTGCGAGCCTCTAGGCCTACACCTAAAGCCCGACAAAGGCACCTTTCAAAACTAACTATATCCTTTTGTTGCAGTACATCAGAAAGCAAGAGCCCGACTATACATCCAAAGTGCCAATCCCTTGAGGAGATGTGCTGAGAGCCAATGAGCTCTCTCTGGAGAAATCTTCGCTTGAATAGAAGTAAATCCTAGATTTCTTGTGATGAAATCAATGATGCAGACGAAGGAATGTGAAGAAGAATAAAGAACCATTTCATAGAGAATTGCAGAGGCTCTGACCTCACAACATTACTGTTTCATTCACACATATTTCATGAGGTAGAGCCAGCCAATAAGATGATGAGCTCTCCAACGGCTACAAGAGGGGAGAGAAGCCACTAATTACAAGATGTAATCCTAGTTGTCCAACTAATCTGGCCTATGAACTATAGACAAGTGGCAACACTTTGTAACTAACTGAATATACAATCTTTTGTTTTAATACCTTGCATATAAGCTAAAGGTAATTCAAAATAAAAATCACATTTACCGTTTATATTTCAACAATCCCCTTTAAATGGTGAATTAATTTCACTCCAAGTATCTCTCTAAGTTTGAAGAATTGATCCTTTGCAAGTGCTTTTGTGAAGAAGTCTGCCAATTGCTCATTGGTTCAACAATACTTCAGATCAATTATCCCATACTGTAAAGCTTTTTTAATAAACTTATACCTTCTATTTATATGCTTGGTCTTCTGGTGGAATATGGGATTCTTGGTGATTGAAATTGCATATCACAATGCAATGTCAATTCAAAATTCACCAAAATCTTCCAAAATAAATCTTGACACACCCTAACTCTGAATGTCCACTAAGACCCCAAATCGAGCTGTGTTGGCCGACACCTGGAAGATGACAAACCCATAAAGTGTAGTGACGTGGAAAATGTATATAAATTTAAACCTAAAGTGCCTAAATACAAGAGTGCGCTTGTGAGCGGGACTGAACCCATTTCACACTTGATGACAGAGCATATGTAAAGTACAGTAAGGTAAAGTAAAAGTTAGACCATCAAAGGTAGCCACTTATACTGAGATTTGCCAAGAATCCTCATCGATACAAAAGTTCAGCTGCTAAAACTTGGAGGGGCGAAAAACAAAGGTGAGTAGGCCTGAAAATAAAGCTTTAATGAAAACCTTTTGAAAACGTTATAACCCCTCGCCGTAAAACAAGTATAGTTTCCAAAATATACATACCATGTATAGTATAAAAATACCTATCGTAGCCTGCAATATATCAAACTATCAATACGGCACAGTATCACTTATATAAACATATTATGTCTGTAATCATATAATCTCGCATAGGCAAACATATCATAACGAGTGCTCACCGACACATACTGACAAACGAGTTCATGCAGAGATATTCTAACATGAAAAGGACTGGGTATAATCATAATATACGCTTTAGTGCTACAGTCACGTGAAGACTGGCATTATTCGCGATCACATATGAGTCAAAGTTGCCTATTACAACTTATATGACAGGGCAAGCACCTACTTGGATCCAAGGTGAGGGTGCGGTGCTGATGTGAACATACACGTGAAAGACTGGCCTTGACCCTGGGTGAGCACTAACACCGGGTGCAGCAAATGATGAGCATAAAACATAAATATAGTCATGCCATAGTGATTCGATAGTTCTAATTAACATATTATTGTTCATAGTCGTAAACATAATTATGACATCAATAATCATACCATACCTGTGCATCTCGTAGAATGTAGCATATTTCATAAGTTCCGCCGTTTCGCTAATTCTTATAAACTTTAGTTTGATCCAAGCATACGTAGATGATTCTTTTTCAAATGTATAAATGGAATATATATATATATATATACACACACACACACTATAAAAAGGAAATGACCCATTCACAGATCATGTCATCGAGTCGATCTTGCCTCATGGTATCGAAGGTCATTGTGATGCGTTTCACCTGCGGCCAAGTCCAATTTGGCCGAGAAAGGCTCTAATTTGTCTTGAACCCGTCGGAAACCCTAAGTTGGGTGGCTTTTGATTCGACTTCTTCGATGCTCCACCGCTCCAACCAAGGCTTGAGACTTGTTCCTGGGTTCAAGAGGAGTCTACCTATGGTGGTGGTCGACGAAGTTTGCTTCAGGAATGGTGAATCGCCACCATGAGACCCTTGACGTCACCGTGCGTGTTCGTCCCAATTTCCTAGCCAAATTAACTCGAGTTTGATGGAGAAATGAAGATAGGTGGTCTCTGAGTTGATTCACGGTGGTGGATGGCTGCAAATTGTCGGAAAAATCGACGAAAATCGCCAGACAAGACAAACGGAACCGGGTCAGGTCAGGAAAAGAGAAACGGGCTGCTGAACCCGTGCCTAACCTCTCCCTCCTTTCCCCTCCTTTCCTGCTCTCCTTATCGGTCACTTTTTCCTCTCTTACTTCCCGATTGGCCAACACTCATCTCCTTCTGATTGGTCTATCCTCCTTCTCCTTCTTCTTTCCTTTCCGTCCATCCTCTTTTCTGATTGGGCAATCATTTCCCCCCAACTCTCTTTTCTTCATTTCTCTCCACTAATATTATAAAAAAAATATATATATAATAACTATGAAAGATATATATATATATATATATATATATATATAAACTAATAAATAGTAATCTTTAGAAAAGTACTTTTCGAATTTGTAGTTCTGCAAAACCCTTATCGTGACTTCGGTTTCGATTCAGATTATGCCTACCTGATCGTCCCGTTGATAACTTTGAGAATGCTGTAAAATTGTAACTTGCACGTGTCGCTTAATAATGGTCAATGAAAGTCAACAATCTTGCCAGTAGAGGCATTTTTGTCAATTCACTATTTTAAAAATTAATAAAATTGTAAAATTTGGGACTGGTTGTCACAATCTAACCACCTTAAAAAAATTTCGTCCCTGAAATTTAAAATCATTTGTTATACAAGAATAGTGAAAAGACAGTAGAAAAACAGTTATGTAAAGAAGATATCAAGTTAGAGCGGTTGCATAAAAGGGAATGCCATTCTGTCGCGATCAGAGTGTAGTGATTCCTCTTTCATGCCCCCAAACTCGTACTTTGCTTCTCCTTTAGCACAATACTAAAATATAATACTACAATATAAAATCCTTTATGTAAACATCATGCCAAAAATATATATACAATAACATATCATCAAATATGTATATAATATAATGTACAATTTAAAATAGTTGTACTGAGATCAAAACTGAATATAGAAAAATTTCACTCATGCCCTCATTGCATCATGTACTCCGAAGATAAGTTTATAATATCATTGGGTTAAGCCCAACAATAAATAAACAACTAAACGTAGACGGACCTAGATGTCTACTTGTTTGATGAGTTCAATAATTAAGTTCTCAGTATTACAGTCTACAGCTTGCAATACCAACGACTTACTGTTGTCCTGATAAGTAAGTAACAAATTCCTGAGGGTACAATATTACCACCATGCCCTCCATTGGGTGATACACATAAATTGTCTAATTCGCGCCTTGACTGCGCTCACGTACTACCTTCTCGGGTGATATCGTCAATAGTGTGCAACTTTGCTACATCGCGATCTCGATCATACAAATACCTTTTTGTAATACTCCTATGACAATCATATACTATGTATAAAGTCTCCATGCAGTGTTTTAAACAGTGTTATAACTAAAATCGAGAATTGTAACCGTAGTTACACATAACTCTAGTAAGGATAGGTGTTAGTCATAATCATACTAAAACTATAACACGAATAAATGCAACATGTCCACCAAGGTCGAGATAATTCATTCTGACTAGCCATTATTTGAGGATGAAACGTGGTATTATACCAAAAACTTAGTATGCACGACCTTCAAGAAGACTTCCCTAAACCTGAAAATGAAATACGTGTCACTGTGAGGTACAATAGTGACCTACACCCTATATAGCCGAACCATGTAATCCACACTGCCGTAGTCAATAGATTCACATTAAATTTCTCTCGAATTTAGCAGAAAGTTACGTCAAGAAGGCTAAAAGAACACCCAAGAATTTGAGGGTCAAACAAGTTTATCAAATCTAGAATACACAGCATTTGGAATTAGTGCATGACATCTCGCTACAACAGTAGCTTTCAGAATATTCAATCACCAATGGTAACGATTCACTCACCAAGGTACTTGTTGGGTGATTGAAGAGTTAACGATCACCACTAAACTTCAATGTCTGTGCCATTTTTCTGAATAGTCTACTTGCCTCCGAAATAACACAAATTGCAGTAGAATAGCCACGTACCCAAAGTTAACTAGAATGTTTTCCAGCACACAGAGGTGGCTATGGCATCATGGCCAATGTAGATGTTGATCGACACACCATAAAATTCGATAGATTCAAGAATAGGAAATTCTCTCAAGTGATCAACAATGTAGTCCCTCTGGACCAATGGAAAGTGGGTTGACTCGTCAAGTCAATCTATAATCACCAAAACATCATCATAATCTCCACATACATGAGATACCTCATACCTGGAGCTTATGGTGATATTTCCCCCATCCGCATTTGGATACAGGAAGTGATTATGATCACTCATATGATTTCTTGATGATTAAGAAATTTGTGCTCGTGAACTCTAACTAGGATAGGATAGGAAAGGTTGAAGACGTTCAAGGGTAGATATGTCTTTTTGCACAACCGGGGTGATACACGATGGTGCAATCGTAGGATTTGGCTTAGTTCCTTCATCGTCGTTGTCAAAAATTTATCTTTTTCCAAGAGAAAGTGTAGTTGAGAAGTTGGTGAGGTTGGTGAAGATTTTGGATATGTTTCTCCACAGAGAAGTATCATCCGGTTCTCGAACAAAGAGGATAACTGTTGACTCTAGGTCATGTATATAATGACTCATTTCGAATGGTTCTAACCGTTGGAAAATATATGCGATACTCCGTCATGCTGCCTCTGCGCAGTCGGAACATCCAAATAACACGTCATTATGGATTTCCAAAATGATCAACGTCATCGAAATGTGTTAAATGAAGGTGTGATAAGATAACAGTTCGGTTGTTAGAAACTTTATTCATATTCAACACCCCAACCCAACTAACTTTCCTTGGCCGATAAGTAAGGAAAAACACTATAGTCGAAAAATCGTTAGCCTATTTGTCGATAAACTCGACGAGACCAAGTATATCTCTTATCTCACAATACTTTGTGAGAATTTCAACCTTCTTCCGTTAAGCCCTTTTGGAAAAAGAAAAGAATATCATTTGCGGAGATCACATCTCCAGAGAAAAGTACCAAGGATTTACTTAACGCGATTGTGACTAGCAACCTCCACTACTTTTGAATATAAGTGAATAACAATTACGTGAAACCCCCCTATACTCTAGCATCAAGTTTATGCATGCAAATTAAGTGTTAACCCCCAACCCACATACATAAACCAGTTTTAATAACTTAGATAACCAAATCACATTCATGCCTTAAGAAATAATAACCGGACGTAATCAATTCATATAAACCATATAATCATGGCTTCAAATTCTCCTCTAACTAAAAAGAAGTTAGTTCCTCATGTTCGCAAAACAAAGATAATTAAATTTAAACATTGAACTAAGACTAAAGATAGAATACACCTAGAAACTCTCCACACTCCAATGGCAGATTTCGAACCCTCCTTGGATGGCAGATTGCACAAGTCCTCCTCTCCTTGCTTCCTTGCTTATGGCACTGATAGGAGCATATTTATGCGACTTAATTGGCTTGTTCTCATGCATTTACGTTGTGTTTCTTTAGTTATTTTAGTCCTTTATGCCATTTTCGTGTGTTTCTAGGTTCAAATGGCTAAGGAAGCAAAAAGAAGCAATTTGGAGCATTCTAGAGCATTTTTGGGCCAAGATTGGATAGTGCAAGCATGGAGGCATGAGGATGGACCAATTTGAAGGCTTGAATTCAGTTAGGGAGCTGCAAGGGGGCCTAAAAACCTTATTTCTAGAAGGCTTTATCTATTCACACATGGTGCCTAATTCCTACCTTGTCCTAGCCGTCCTAGCTTGTCACTAGCCGTCCTACCTTGTCTCCTAGCCGTCCTACCTTGTCTCCTAGCCGTCCTAGCTTGTCACTAGCCATCCTACCTTGTCTCCTAGCCGTCCTACCTTGTCTCCTAGCCGTCCTAGCTTGTCACTAGCCATCCTACCTTGTCTCCTAGCCGTCCTAGCTTGTCTCCTAGCCGTCCTAGCTTGTCACTAGCCGTCCTAGCTTGTCACTAACCATCCTAGCTTGTCTCCTAGCCGTCCTACCTTGTCTCCTAGCCTTCCTAGCTTGTCACTAGCCGTCCTACCTTGTCCAAGCTACACACATATATCCTTTAAGTGTTTCAAAACCTTTCCTAGCCCTATAAATAAGGGTTTGCAGCAAGGCACTAAGGGGATCACTCATTCACCCAATTTTCGTCCATTCATCTAGCCACACCACTCTACACATCCTAAAATCCTAGAAACACAATTCCAGCCAAACACTACACCTTGCCGTGCCTATCCTCCATCCAATTCCATAATCCCTGATCCTAAAACACATCCCAACCATCCCATCCACCTTTGTGCCGTAGTAAGGAGAAAGAAGGAAAGACTCTTGGATGCTCAAGCTTCGTCGTTGGTGCATTCTAGGTGTAATTTGTTTTATGATTTCAATGTTTAATTTATTTTCCTTTCATTTTGCTATGAACATGAGTGGCTAAACCCCTATTGGTTAGGGGTGATTTCGAAGCCATAACTATGTGTGCAAGTTGATTTGATAAATTCCAGTTATGAGTTCTTGAATCGTGAATGCAATTGGCTTAACTGTGCGAGTAATAACGTATTTGTGTTTGTTAATTAGGGGTCGACACTTAATTGGCTTGCATGAATATGATGCTAGAATATAAGTTTGTTTCACATAATTGTCACACACTTATATTCACAAGTAGTGAAGGTTGCTAGTCACAATCGCGTTAAGTTCAATTCCTAGCATAAGTGTCATGATGTCATAGTCACAAGTGCTTTGTCAATGCTTATAGTTTTCATTGAACGTAATGATCTTTGATTGTATCTTTATTATGATGTCATGTAAGGAACTTTTGAAGAATGCTTTGGGTTGTCGTATGATGTCATCCAATTCAATAACACAAGGAAAACTTGAGAATTAACTAGTGATGTCACGGTTAATTTGGGGCATTGTCATTCATAATTCTATGAAGGAATAACTGGAAATCGAGTCATTTGCATACTTGTCATGTGTGGAGAAAGAACCCCTAACTAGTCCATCATCCATTAAAAACCCCAAAAATGTTTCAAAATCAGTTTTACTTTGCAATCTGTTTTCTCAACTTTAATTTCGTCCAAATCAAATCCCCCTTTACTTTGAAGTCTCAATTTAGTTAGAAATTGTTTTGGTTCATGTTTTTAAGTGTTTTGAGTCAAGTTTTCAACCAATTTCGTCCAAATTAGTGTAGGTGCTCAAAACTGCCCAGAAAGTGGTTTTTAGGCAGTTTTGAGTCTTCTAGTTGCTGTTTTGAGTTTTTGTTTTGTTTTAGTGTTTTAACTTTGGTTTTTCATTCTTTGAGTCCAAATTAGTGTTTTTAATTTTGTTTTGGAGTCCTTAGGTCAGTTTTCAAGAGTTTAGCAATCCCTCCTAATCCCCGGTTTTGAACGATCCCTACTTACATACTTTGCTACAATTGTCAGAAGAGGGTTTAATTTGTGTGCTTAATATATTTCGCATCAAATTTTTGGCGCCGTTGCCGGGGATTAGCAACTTTGCTAATCCCTTGGATTGTTTTATTTTCGTTTGTTTTTATTTTATTCCAGATTCTTAATCTTGTTTTGTTTCTTGTTTTAGGTACTAGTTTATGACTCGGAGTTCTCATCCAATTCGTGAACATATCCTGGAGTGATTGGGTTCTTCGTCCGGCTGTACGACGTTAAAGCAAGCGCTACTTGGGAGGCAACCCATGCATTCAACAAAGGAAGACCTAGAAAGCACTCCAATTCCAGATTTGCGTTCCTAAACTCTTCTCTTTGTTGCTATTTCGTTTCTGCCATGTTAGGTTGTTTATTTGTTGTTTTGTTTGTTTGTTTGTTAATTGTGTGAGTCTATGCTTGAAACATTGAGGACAATGTTTGATTTAAGTGTGGGGGGGTAAACAAGTGTTTTTGTATGATTTTACATGATTTTCGTGGGATTTTATCACCTATCACTTATAATGTTGTTTCTCACTGTTTTTAAATGTTTTTAGTGTGTTTTGAAGTGTTTTTATGTGTTTGGATCAGAAAATCCGAAAATTTACAAAAAAAAATTGAAAAAGAGTTTTGAAAAACCCCAAAAAGAGTTGTTTTAAAGTTGTTTTTGTGTGTTTGTTTGGGTCTTAGGTCACCTTCCAACACAATGATGAGGATTTGGTTTTAAATTACATGACTATTAAAGAATGTTGTAAACATGGCTGGAAGTTGATTTATGCTTTGGTTTATGCTTGGTTATGGTTATAACTTATGAATTCACATATTACAAAGAGAAAATCTGTTTTTGTAACATGCTTGAACGAAGGAACTTAAACTAAAGCTACATCCTTGTGAGACTTGAGCCTATAACGTTCTTTGGAGAGTATAAATCTGTGATTTCTTGTTTTCTAAAGTCGTTGCATGATCTCATCATTCTTTGCTTGGTTGCTACTTGGAATGCATTTCATTGTAGTTCCAAATACTAGA